>NW_027490031.1:840000-975000 GCF_041146795.1 Maylandia zebra | reverse complement strand
TACTGATGTAACACGACTGTGTGAAGTTAACCCCCACCTGACAAAGGTGCAGATGAATCTATGTGTGTTTCCTTTTACAGGAGCAGAAAGATGACAGCAACATTCAAGGTTGCGTGACGATTTAACCTTTTAAATGCCACTTTCTGTGTCTGTGCATCTACCAGGGGTGTTATTCACTACCTTGTGTTGCTCACAGAGATCACTGTGAGAAAGTGTGTACACACCTGCGCAGCGCTAACATTTGCATTTTCTTTTCTACAGCATTACAGTTCTTCATGTGACTTGATGATGCGATTTATACCAGGACAACTGGTTGATGTTTTTTCCTACTACAGGATTTCTGGGTTTATGTGTGAAGAAAACTGTGTTTACAGGTTATGAGTGGTGATGCTGTTACACTGTGTTTTTGGGAAAATGTTAAGGTTACTTTGATGATGTGAATGACACTCTTTCCACAGCTATGGATGGTTGACTTTATGGTGTTTTTATAGCACCTCTGGAACCTGTCGACCTGCGCCTCACCACCAGGATGGTCAATGTGTGTTGCTAATGTTTGTTTTTCTAAGAGTACATGTAGAGGATTTAGCAGAAGCAGACAAGTGACATGAGAAAAACAAATAAGAGATGCAGTGTTTCTGGAATAGTTTAATATGGAGCTCATTAGCTGGCCACTTTTGAGCCCATAGTAATATATGAGTGGAGTGACTTTGCTTAAGAGAAGTCACCGATTACATTAATGTTAACTGAGCACATGGGATGATCCATGTCTGAGGCAAATTAGGGTAATAGTTGTAGTTTACTGATTTGAGAAAACCTGCACATGACACTTGTCTTGCTGATGTTGAATGCTTTTTACTCTTATGATACAATTGTTTACAAGAGTGAAGTTTGATTTCACTTCCAGATCTTGTTTTCCAGGCCATGATGGTGTGTATGCAGGCTCCTGGCAGAGCCAGGTGTTAAGCAAACTTAATATGCAATAAACACTAACATCTTTTATTGCAGGGTTATAGGTCCAGGGTGGTGCTGCTCCAGAGGAGGAGACGCCCTGATGTTGCCTGGGACGTGATCTAGCTAACCTTTTTCTTTAAGACGGGAATCTGGTTTTGATGAGTTGACTCATGGGAGTGTCCATGCGTCAAGAGGAGGGGTCCAGGATTAACATGAATTACATGAAACTATGTTTTCTATGTTTTCTAAACTATGTTTTTTATGATTTTTGTGTGATTAACAGTTCATTTACGGGTATCAAACCTATGCAAGTGGTGCATCCATGTTTAGATGAGGCTTTGATGGCCTATAAGTGAAGTTCGCCAAACTAAAGAATGTGGTTTGATGATGATTGACATGCTTTCAAGATAGAAGTTTTTCCTCCTAGCAAGGAAATACAGGTGCAGCAGTCAGAGTATTGCTGAAAGGGATCTCCTGAGAAATCTTCAGAGGCCCAGTGAGAAGCAAGAACCATTCCAGGCATAGCTGACAGCCCAGGCAGTGGTTGAGGTCAAAAGTCAAGCTATTTGGGGCCCATCATGAGATCAGACTTTGGAGCCACAGCAAGGACCACGAAGCTGCATTGGAATGAGAGCTGTGCCAAGGGGGATTTCCAGAGGTCAACAGAGGAGATTGTGGACAACAGACGGGCACCTGATGGATGAGGGGAGCGTGCCAAGCTCCATCAACAGCGCAGAGGGAGTTTGAGGATGACATCATGATTCTGTGAAAGCACAGGAACCAGAAGCTATGGTGGTGATGACAGCAGTTTCCTATGAACATCACCTAATGCTGTGTCACTATACTGTGCATACGATGACACTCCGAAGACTGCTGGGATCATAACAGCAGTAAGATAACTGGACCCAGCACCCTTTCCACAGAGGGGTTTTTCTGCAGAGGATGGACAGTAGAAGAGCCATAAGTATTCCCATCGCAGGACGAAGGCCTGAAGTGAGGTGATGGGGGTTGATAGAGGCCATTTCAAGTGCTTCTGACCATTTCAACTGCCTGCAAAATAGCGGAGAGACCCTCCTGGATACATCAGAGCCACTGCAAAAAGGTTGAGGTCCCAGAGGATTCCACTTCCTCCACAGAAATCAACTAGTAGAGGAAAGTTTCACCCTCACTTGGTTGCTTCAGTGATGAGGGGGAAGTGTTGATTGGGCGCCCGTAGGGAATTGCTTGCACTTCAACCTCCAGCCATTGGCCAACTCTAGAGTAACCAAGTAGTAGGGTGTGATGGACCTGTACGTAGCCATGGGAAGGTGGACCCTCCTGGTTACCTTGACTACGACACTCACCTTTACAGGACCCCAGCTGATGCCGAAAACCATTGAACCATGAAGCAGACAGAAAAGATGGACACACGACAACTCTCACCTAAGAGACATGACACAAGACCACATCCATCCGTGGATGAACAATGCCTGGTACCGTTATATCCACGACAGGACAAAGGCAGAATCGGCAAATACAGACTATTATGTCTGTTCCCATCTATCCAGCACGTCAACACACCCCACACTATATGTGTTCCTGGACCAACTCCCAGGGAAGAACCACTCCATGATACTAGCAGAGGAAGGGGGACTTTGTCTCCTCTTCAATATCACCTGCTGCACTTACATAAAGACGATGTACATTCATCAAACATGACTGACGCCTTGAATGCTTTGAGACAGATCCAGCAGGCCCAAAATCAGGACTATGTAAGTGATACAAGTGACTGGTTTTCTTGGCTTTACACTGGCTCCTGGTTACAGGTGCTAAAAGGACTACTCATCAGAGTTGGGACATTTTTACTTTTATTTTGTGTCTTTGTAACATGTATCCTGCCATGTCTAAAACTCATGATTAACCTCGTAATATTTTCCACTGTTGCTGCATACATAGCCGTAACAAGTGATGATGGTAATGACCCCGATCTGTTGAAACATGAAGACTTTGTGTGATTAATGACGATGTGACAGAAAATGTACAACAAGATGTTACAAACTGATATCTCACTTAAAAGTTATACTGACAACATTGAGACAAATATCAATCCACACTTCACTTTGTTTCCTGCTTCCAAGGTGCATGGAGAGGATAAAAGAACTCACAAAGCAGGGACTCCAGAAACACTTGAGGGAAGATGAACAACTGTAATAATAGACCAACGCGTTTCGGCTTGTGGCCTTCATCAGGGTCCTGTCTCTAAAGTGGGAATATTTCAGTGTGATGAACAAACGGCCTCCAACAAATGAAGCTGATTTCCTTTTCCTGTCTTTTCTCCAGCGGCCTCAGCTTCTTCCTCTTTCCCCTGTCTTCTTCTGCAGACGCTCCTCTGTAGCTTCAAGCTGTTTCTCTTTACAAGGAGAGCTACAAACCTTTGCATCCAGCCACAAACACCCCATGGGCTCCTCTGGATCATCACACTCAGCATTTTCACAATAAAAGCCTCGTATTTATGGCTGCTCCACCCTGACATGTGACAACATCCAAATGACTGGATCAAAGTGTTTGAATGATCCCAGCAGCTTTAAAACTATTGATATTTATACATTTACACTGATTTGGACTAAACTAACAAAACTATTGATTTGATCCAAACTCAAATCATGCCAGAGGCTTTTATTTTGAAGTTAGGATCATTTTTAATCATCTTCTTAGTCTGTTCGTTTAAACACACAGTTGCTCCGCCTGACATTTTTGGCTTTTAGATCAAAACATCAAAGAATTTATTTTATTTGAATGAACTGAAAATAGATTCAAACTAAAAGTTTTTAGAGAATAAACTCCTACATGACCTCTGACCTTTGACCTGTATCTACAGCACTGACCTCTGACTTTCAGCTCCACTTGTTTCATCAGCAGGATGTTTCCCTCCCTGCTGTAGACGGTGCAGGTGTAGGTGTGGTTGTCCTTCTCTGTGGTGTATTTCAGGGTCAGACTGAGGTCTCCAGTTTTCAGCAGGTCTTCATTCATCTTCGTTCGGTCTCTGTAAACCTGGTGCTGTTCTTCAGGCTGGTCAGAGCCGTTCTCATACACGTGGACCTTTGTATTGTTATCCTTCCACTCCACTTTAGCGTCTTCAGGCAGGTGAAGTGTGGTGTTGAAGGGCAGCTGGACAGACTCCACCCCTGAATCCACCTCCACCTGGGGGACTGAGAGGACAACAAAGCACAACATGAGCTTGGATGGAGACATTTGTGTTGACTCTAACAGGCTGAATGCTGCTGCTTCACTGGGAGCTCACTGTTAGATAGAAAGTGGTCAGTGTGAAGAGGAGACGCAGCAGAAAGATGAAGACTGACAGGAAGAAAGCAGTGAACAGACTGTTGGAGCTGCTGTTAGTGGGACAGGACTTTATTCAGTCTCTGAGGACCAGATTTGACTTGATGAAGCAGAGAAACACAGTCTGAGTGTTTCTGTCACACTCACTTCATCACACAGCTCAGTTTGACAACATTTGGAAGAATTTGATAGAAGCATTTGTTTAGTAAAAGCACCAATAAAACACTGTGAAAACATTATGTAAAGCAGCAGCTACAACCAGCATAAAGTGCTGTTCTGTGTTCCACTGAAAAACTTGCTCAATAATTCCTCCTTTATTTTCATTTTTTAAACATAAAGTTTGATCCATTGTACTCCTCCCTCCTAAAAACTCTGATCTGATTCTAATAACATGCCTTCAGAGATGATTTATCCGTATATAACAAATAATAATAATAATAATGGATACTTTATTGATCCCCATGGGGAAATTACTTGTTTTTCTCTGCATTTGACCCATTCACTCAGTGAAGCAGTGGGCAGCCCACTAAGCAGGCGCCCGGGGAGCAGTGTGTAGGGACGGTACCTTGCTCAGGGGTACCTCAGGGTAGCCGTTAAGTGGATTCGAACCGCCGACCTTCCGATCATGGGGCGACCACTTTACCTACTGAGCTATCCCTGCCCCCAAACATGGTCTTTTCCTGTTGCTGATAGTCTGGACTTCCTAAATGCCCGATTTCATTCTGTCTTTGTAAACAGTATTTTTAATAAAGCATGAGTCTCTATCTATGTTTTAAGAAGCGTAAATATAACTTTGATGATTGGTTTGATTGTTGATGTGTTTCCTCGAAGGACTTGAGGAGTGACAAGCGGTCCATCACAGATGGTGTTCTGACTGTGGTCACCTGCAGGTTCAAGTTCATTGCATCTAAAGCCATCAACCACCACACGATATGAAAGGCTTGCTTCAGACAGTTTCCCTGTTCTTTGGACTTGCATGTACTTTGAGCTTGAAGCACCCAAAATCCATGGCAGTGACACTCTGGTTTATTCAGGCAGTAATGCTTGGACTTGGAAACTAAACCTCATGTGATGCAGTCATGTGACCAATTAAACAAAGATAGCTGAGGGCATTATACAGCAGTTGTTTTGATTGCTCTCAATTTTGAGAGCCCTAAATAAAAAGGATTAATATCAGTTTGTACATGCTCCAGATAGCTTTTCTTCAAATTCTCGAATCATCAACTAGCGGACGCGCTAGTTCGTACAAAGGAAGCTGAGCTCAGCAAAACGGCTACTGGAGCTGTGGGAAGCATTCCTCTACGGCCACCGTGATAATAATGAATTACAGTCGTCCAGCCTGGAAGTAATAAATGCATGAACTAGTTTTTCCGCATCACTCTGAGACAGGATATTTCTAACTTTAGAGATGTTGCGCAAATGGAAGAACGCAGTCTTACATATTTGTTTAATATGTGCGTTGAAGGACATGTCCTGGTCAAAAATGACTCCAAGGTTCCTCACAGCATTACTGGAGGCCAAGGTAATGCCATCCAGAGTAAGAATCTGGTTAGATACCATATTTCTAAGCTTTTCAGGGCCGAGTACAATAACCTCAGTTTGATCTGAATTAAGAAGCAGAAAGTTAGCGGCCATCCTGGTCTTTATGTCTTTAAGACATTCCTGCAGTTTAACTAATTGGTGTGTGTTATCTGGCTTCATGGACAGATAGAGCTGGGTGTCATCTGCATAGCAGTGTAAATGTATGCTATGACTTCTAATGATGCTGCCTAAGGGAAGCATGTATAATGTAAACCGAATTGGTCCTAGCACTGAACCCTGTGGAACTCCATAATTAACCTCAGTGTGTGAAGAGGACTCTCCATTTACATGCACAAATTGGAGTTGTGATGCCCACAAGTGTATGGTCACAATTGTAATTTTTTTGTGAATTGTTTTTGATGTAAAAGACCTGATTTTATGGTGGTATTGCACTTTTCATTTAGAGTTATGGACAATGTAATTGCGTGGCATTGCCACAAGGGGGAGTGGTGAGTGCGATAGGCCGTTGCAACGCGTCTCTGCCTCAGACGAGGAAGAGCCTGCAGACCGAACGCAACTGATGTCTCCTGTCTCTGCTTTTCTGTTAAAAAAACAGGTCAGTAGTTCAAGTTTGCTCACTGCAATGTACATATAAACCAAAGAAACCTTTCTCTGTCTTAGTTTAAAGACCGCGAATGTTGTGAGAGAGCGTGTTTTCACCGATTGAGAGAAAGCTAACGATACCGCCATTTGTAATGGCAGCCGCCATTTCACTCGTAGTCTAAATAGGCAGCTGGTCTTATTACCTGTTTTATTTTGGGACAAACGCAGCTCGTAAGACGCTTCTTCTATCCTGACATTATTGGAAGTTACAGTTGATTAGGACCTACCCAGTTCTTTTGTGTCAAATGTAAATAATCTGATGTATACTGTTTGTGGATGATTGTGAACTGTTTGTGAGCAATGGAAGAATATTTTTGTTTATTGGTTAAAAATGTAATATATTGTTGAATCTGTTAAAGTATAAAGAATGTATTATGGTATATAGGCGGGTTAATTGCAGTGTTAGTGGTGCTGCACAGAAATGTTTTTGATGCTGAAATGCAGTAGAATTGGTTACAGATTTACTGTAAAGGACACTCATACAATGATTATTTTGTAAGTTTATTCTTGCGAGAGTGCAAGGTAACCAAAAGGGTTTGAGCTATGGACCTAATTGAATGTGTTTGTGTTGTTAAAAGAGAAAGGTGTGCATCTAAATGAAAAGAAAAGGATGTTGTTAAATTCTGTTAATAAACCAGATGAGGAAGAGCCTGCAGACCGAACGCAACTAATGTCTCCTGTCTCTGCTTTTCTGTTAAAAAAACAGTTTAAAAACAGACCCCATCAAAGGCCTGTAACACAGTCTATTAGATAAATATGATACAAACTACTGCAGCACAGTACCTGTAATACCTACAGCATGTTGTAATCGCTCTAATAGGATATTATGGTCAACAGTATTGAATGCTGCACTGAGGTCTAGCAGGACAAGCACAGAGATGAGTCCACTGTCAGAGGCCATAAGAAGATCATTTGTAACCTTCACTAAAGCTGTTTCTGTGCTGTGATGAGCTCTGAAACCTGACTGAAACTCTTCAAATAAGCCATTCCTCTGCAGATGATCTGTTAGCTGTTTGACAACTACTCTTTCAAGGATTTTTGATATGAAAGGAAGGAATCATATCACATTAGTTATAGTAATATCACTTCCTCACTTTACTATAGTAAGAGCACTCCTGTCACTACTTTACATGCATGTGGAATGTTAACACAGTGAGGCCATTGTAATGGGAGACGTTAAACAGATATTGAGACTTCTTCTGCTTATCAGGGATGTAAATCTTTAGGTGACGGCCAAGCAGAAAACAAGGTCATAATTCTCTCTGTGAGGGAGGAGGTATAGCCCCCCCGTGAGAGGGGCCAACATGTAAGAGTTTGTGGAATGTTCTTTGTCTGTGTCTCTGTATATAAGATGTAAGGGCGGTGGCCACAATTCAGGGATGGTCCTAGTGTTTCACTGGGTAGCTCTCTCCACATTGCAATGTGTTTATTAAACCCACTTCAAATAAAGCTCGCTGGGTGTGTTTCAGGTTATTGTTAGATTTTTCACAACACCGGTTAAAAGTTAAGTTTGTATACACCTTCTCATTTAGTGTTTTTTTCTTTATTTGTATTATATAATTATGTATACTACTTTCTACATTGTAGATAAAAACAGAAGACATCAAAAATATAAAGCAAGTATTGTCAGTAGTTGTAAAATAGAGCTGTCATCTGTGTAGTGTACCAACCTGACTTCTGTACAATGCAACTGATGGTCCCAAACCCATTAAGAAGGCAAGAAATTCCACAAATTAACCCTGGCAAGGCACAACTGTGAAGTGAAATCATTTCAGTCCAACATGGATCATTTCTGCTCACAGTCCAATCATCTCTGGAAACTTGTGCTTCCATGGCACAGCTGGGCTACTTCAACAAATAGCGCTACACCTCTGGTTGTCAGCTTCACCTCTCCATCGCTCTCCCCGTGGCTACAGTACAAGTGAGCTGACACATCCATCAGTGGAGGCTGTGGGCCAGTAAGGAGCAGCAGCTGCCTGCAACATGGGCTTTACATTGAAAACAGCCACAAGTCTGGGCCTAACCACGCCTTTGGACTTCTTCTTCATTCCAATGAGATTTACATTTCAGGGAGTTCCCCTGGAAAAAGAGCCATTTTGAAAGCTGTTTGCTGACTTCATCAATAATCTGCTTCAGTCATCCAGATGAGAATCCTGAGAATGGAGCAGCCCTGATAGCAGCTCATAGGATCACAGTGTTTTTCATTCAGCTGATTGATTTCACAGGTTAGGAGGTGAACAATCTAACTGTGCTCCTCCTTCCACCTTTGGACCACTCATTTAGTGACAGCCAGGATGTGACAATCAGCTGTGACACAGGAAAACATGAGGTGGGAAACTCTGGAGAAGATCTGCTTTTCTCTACAGGGAGGCTCGCACATCTAATCTGCTCACCATCACTCAACTCACTTCAACAACATGCTGACTCAGTCATTTCTGCACGTTTCCTCATGTTACAGCCCTGACTTCAGTTCAGCTGAGGAGGAGATGAGGGAGGAGAGAGCAGTGGTGGAGGAGGCAGATAAGGAAGAAGAGGAGGAGAAGATCCAAAGAGGAGGCAGGGGGAGAGGCTCAGGAACAGTTAGATCAGAGACTTTGAGCCATCATGGACTCCCACTCCTTCCATCCAGCCCTGTGTGGATCAGCAGCTCCAAAATGTCTGCTCACTCATGTTCTTCCTGTCTGTGCTCTTCTTTCATTTCACTCATTATATATGAGCTGCTCCTAAATCACACTGGATATGGATTTTCTGTCCATCCACACTAATTCTCTTCATCCTCACCTGATTGTTTGGATGCTCTTTGACAGCACATTGAAAATCCTCACAGTGACTTCTATTGCCACACTGACTGGACACATACAAAGTTGAAGGCTTCATGTGTTTGGCACAAATAATACTTTGGTAGGTCTGAGTTGTGTTTTGAACCATCTCTCAGGACCAAAGTCTTTTTGCTTCCTTCAAAAAGAGCTGAAGGCTTTTTACCTCACAGTTTGTCCTTTGATATTATTGGATGATGGACCGTGGGAAACACAAATGTGCACTTCTTAATGGCTCATATGTGCTGTGAAAGAGCTCTTTGTGATCTTGAAGCTTTTCAATAGTTTTTCTTTGGCTGTTTGTAAAGTTTTCTGTGTGAACTCTCAGGAATCTGGAGCAGTCTAATAGAAGTCTACTGGGGTACAGAGGGAGGAGCTTCTGTCAGACTCTTTCTGATGAGGAACTGAAGCCGCTCTCATGGTCTCATCAAATCATCAGACTCTGCTGAGAACAACAGTCATGTGACCTCTCAGAACAAACAGCCTGTTAGTTTCCTGCTGCCTCCATCACTCACTTTCATTCACTCTCAATCACACCAACATGTTAAAGCAGCGCTATAGCTCACCTGGCTGAGCAGGTGGGCTGAAGGCGGGGCTTACTACAGGTGCCTGTGTGTCCCTCACTCTCTCCCCACTTTCCTGTCTACTCTCTGCACCTATATAATAAAGGCAAACATGCCTCCAATAGAAACCTTTGCAAACACAAAGTCCCACAGCAGCCCCGTGTTCTCCGGCTAAAATGAGAGTTTTTGTCAGTGGAGTCTGGTGGCTTTAACCACACAAACATTACAGCTGCGCTCAAATATCACAAAGAGCTGTGACAGCAGAGAAACACATGACCATCCTCCAAATATCATCTAGAAACAGAAATGTGTCCACTGTGGGACGTGTGAGGCTGACATTAATATGTCTTAAAGTGGGAGATGAAGAAATGACTCCAGGGCCCAAATCATGGAGACAAACATCAATCCACACTTCACTTTGTTTCCTGTCTCTAAAGTGGGAATATTTCAGTGTGATGAACAAACGGCCTCCAACAAATGAAGCTGATTTCCTTTTCCTGTCTTTTCTCCAGCGGCCTCAGCTTCTTCCTCTTTCCCCTGTCTTCTTCTGCAGACGCTCCTCTGTAGCTTCAAGCTGTTTCTCTTTACAAGGAGAGCTACAAACCTTTGCATCCAGCCACAAACACCCCATGGGCTCCTCTGGATCATCACACTCAGCATTTTCACAATAAAAGCCTCGTATTTATGGCTGCTCCACCCTGACATGTGACAACATCCAAATGACTGGATCAAAGTGTTTGAATGATCCCAGCAGCTTTAAAACTATTGATATTTATACATTTACACTGATTTGGACTAAACTAACAAAACTATTGATTTGATCCAAACTCAAATCATGCCAGAGGCTTTTATTTTGAAGTTAGGATCATTTTAATGCTCTTCTTAGTTCATTTAAACACACAGTTGCTCTGCCTGACATTTTTGGCTTTTAGATCAAAACATCAAAGAATTTATTTTATTTGAATGAACTGAAAATAGATTCAAACTAAAAGCTTTTAGAGAATAAACTCCTGCATGACCTCTGACCTTTGACCTGTATCTACAGCACTGACCTCTGACTTTCAGCTCCACCTTTCTCTTCAGCAGGATGTTTCCCTTCCTGCTGTAGACGGTGCAGGTGTAGGTCCTGTTGTCTCCATCTGTGGGGTGTTTCAGGGTCAGACTGAGGTCTCCAGTTTTCAGCAGGTCTTCATTCATCTTCGTTCGGTCTCTGTAAACCTGGTGCTGTTCTTCAGGCTGGTCAGAGCCGTTCTCATACACGTGGACCATTGTGTCATAGACCTTCCACTCCACTTTAGCGTCTTCAGGCAGGTGAAGTGTGGTGTTGAAGGGCAGCTGGACAGACTCCACCCCTGAATCCACCTCCACCTGGGGGACTGAGAGGACAACAAAGCACAACATGAGCTTGGATGGAGACATTTGTGTTGACTCTAACAGGCTGAATGCTGCTGCTTCACTGGGAGCTCACTGTTAGATAGAAAGTGGTCAGTGTGAAGAGGAGACGCAGCAGAAAGATGAAGACTGACAGGAAGAAAGCAGTGAACAGACTGTTGGAGCTGCTGTTAGTGGGACAGGACTTTATTCAGTCTCTGAGGACCAGATTTGACTTGATGAAGCAGAGAAACACAGTCTGAGTGTTTCTGTCACACTCACTTCATCACACAGCTCAGTTTGACAACATGTGGAAGAATTTGATAGAAGCCTTCCTTTAGTAAAAGCACCAAGAAAACACCATGAAAACACCTCACTACACACAAAACTGCAGTACTGGCAAATTGTACATAAAGTATGAAAAGTCAAAGTACTTATTGTGCAGAAAAATGTTCCCATCAGTGTCTGTGGATCAATATTACTGCTGCACATGTTTAAGGCTGAGCTCATTTCAAATCCTTTCTATTGTGTTGAATCTGCAGTAATGCATCATATTCTATAAAATCATATGTTTGTAGTGGCTGTCCTGTGAGGACCACGTCTCTCTAAACAAACAGCTGTTAATGAGCTCACAAACACAGGCCTACAGCTGGATTTGAAAAAGTCCATTCAATAGAAAATCAACAGTCACAGCTGGATTCAAAGGCTTGAGCTCTGTGTGACATGGTTACCTGTCAGCATCTACAGGGGGATTCAAATATGAAGGAAACATGAAGGTGGTGCATTAGAAAAACTGCTGCTTTCAAGCAGAGCAACAAACTGTTTGAACTGATCCAACTTTATTAACACAGACAAAGATTTGTGGGTCAGCTGCTGTAACATTTGAGCTCATCAGTATTTATGTTTAAACACCATCTGCCTTATTGAACTGATTCCTACTGGAAACAGACATAGCAAGCAGAGGCAGTAGAGCAGAGGCATTTTGAGTATGGGAGGGATGGGGTGTGGTTGTCAAGTGAATTCCCATCCATTTCCTATGGCGCTTTTGACTGGGAACACCAGAGATGTAAGGTTGATGAAAACACTCAAAATTCAATGAAAGAGGTAATCATCAATTTTATTTGTTCAAGTGCATAGTGTAGAGCAGGCCTGCCCAATCCCAGTCCTCGAGAGCTACTATCCTGCAGCTTTTAGATGCATCCCTACTCCAACACAGCTGAATCAAATGGTTTGATCTCTTCAGCATGCCATCATGTTTGGCAAAGGCCTGATAACAAGCCATTCATTTGATTCAGGTGTGTGGGAACAAGGATGCATCTAAAAGCTGCAGGACGGTAGCTCTCGAGGACCGGGATTGGGCACCCCTGGTGTAGAGGATGTCACATGGCACATGGCAATCAGATATAAAACACAATATTTATGAATGTTTTAAGTTGTAAAACCAGGGCGATTTGACCTGATCACGACCAGGAGGTTAGATTAGTTGATGGTTTGGAGGAAGTAATTATTGAAGTTAACTCAGAAAGATCAATTGGAGAAAAAGGGTATGAATGAATATCAATGGTACTGAAAGTAGCTGTAGATAATATTAAATCTGTGGGATAATTGCTGGTAATTTTTTCTCTAATGATAATGTTGTTCTTATTTTCTTCAATCAGTGATGAATAGTAAGATGTTCTGGCTTTGCGGAGGGCTTTCTTATAAAGCAACAAACCATTTATCCAGGCTAAATGATGATCTTCTACATTTGTGACACGCCATTTCCTCTCCAGATTACGAGTCATCTGCTTTAGGGTACGTGTTTGGTACAGTGGGTGGATTATATTCTTAAACTTAGTTACAGCGCTTTCAGAAAGACATCTACTTTGATAAAGTCTACTCTCCACCGCTGTGTAATCAATTATTGTAAATGTAAATGTTATCAGGAAATGATCAGACAGGAGAGGGTTTTCAGGAAACACTGTTAAATGTTCAGGTTCGATGCCATATGTTAAAACAAGATCTAGAGTGTGATTAAAGTGGTGGGTGGGTTCTTTTACATTTTGAGAGAAACCAATTGAGTCTAATAACAGATTAAATGGCATGTTGAGGCTGTCATTTTTAGCGTCTACATGGATGTTAAAATCACCCACAATAATTATTTTATCTGAGCTGAGAACTAAATCAGATATAAAGTCTGAGAAATCAGACAGAAACTCTGTGTAAGGCCCAGGTGGACGATAGATGATAACAAGTAAGACTGGTTTCTGAGTTTCACAGCTGGGGTGGACAATGTTAAGCATCAGGGTTTCAAATGAATTAAAAGTCTGTCTTGGTCTTTCATTAATTAATAGGCTGGTGTGAAAAATTGCTGCCACACCGCCCCCTCGGCCTGTGCTTCGAGATTTCTGGTAGTTAGAATGACTCGGGGGTGTTGATTGGACGATAGTAGGTAAAATTGGTCTCACTGCACACAGTTGTCCCGCGTACTAATTCTGATTCAGAGAAGAATCACACAGCACACAGACTGCTGTTTTTATTTTTTGTCTGTCCAGCAGTGTAATAATCAGAAATTGAAATGATTAATGATCAAGAAACTGACCTCCCAGCCCATTGTTCTTCCAGTGGTGCTAGTTTCAGTCATTATGCAAATGTACTGTTTATACTACATGTGTCAAACTGAAGCCCCGGCGTACATTTATATCCGGCACGCGAGATGATTTTATATAGATTTATTATTATTGTTATGGATGGCTCGGCGATATGAGGCGCTAATAACTAGAGATGGACCGATCCGATATTAGTATCGGTATCGGTCCGATACTGACCTAAATTACTGGATCGGATATCGGAGAAAAATAAAAAATGTAATCCGATCCATTAAATATCACGAAAGCACCTCACAAAACTTGCAACACGCCGTAACTCACCTCAGAACGTTAGCACGTCGGAGCAGTATGCATCACGTGATAGAGCGGCTGTGGCATGCGGGACCTGTCGGTGGTCTGGATAGCATGTGGAGCTTCGCTAGCAACCCGGCATTTCATCTCCGACAAAGTTATCCCGAGAGAAGTAAAGCAAGTGTGTAAGTCCATCTCTGAATGTTTGTAAAGCATTCCTGCGTTAAGCTTAACAAGCGACTGCCTCTTCTTGCTGCTACTTCAATCATGAAACTGCTTAAATGATCAGCTGATCGGCTTTTCTGTCGCGAGTCCGTCTCTCTTGTTTGTTTTTGGCCCACTTTGCACCAGAAAGAGGAAACCAGCGGCTGAACAACAGCAGCACGTTTAAGCTTGATAAGCTGTTGTTAGAATTTATTTAATATTACTTTCTACACCAGGATCTTTTTCTACGTAGCTGACGGCTGGTAACTGTGCAGGGGCGGATCTAGCAAAGTTTAGCCAGGGGGGCCGATAGGGCATTAACTGGGAAAAGGGGGCACAAAGACATACTTTTCTTTCTTATTCTCATTTAAAATGTCTAGCTTTTAATAAATAATTATCCAAATCTTACGCCCAAAGTTTTAATTTGATGTAAAATGAATAGAAGTCCATTACTGTATATATATATACATAACTGCTCTTCCTGGGATCTTCCTTTCCAATGTACGCTCACTCGGGAATAAGATAGACGAACTGGCCCTGATGAGAAGCATGAACAGAGACTTTGCCTCCTCCTGTGTCTTATGTTTTACGGAGTCGTGGCTCTGTGAGGACATCCCGGACTGCGCGCTCAAGCTGGAGGGCTTCCATCTGCTGCGCTCTCTCCGGTAAGACAAAAGGTGGTGGTGTCTGCTTCTACATCAATAGTGGCTGGTGCACAGATGTGACAGTGATTGCTCAGCACTGCTCTCCCTCTCTGGAATACCTTTTTATTCACTGCAAACCGTTTTATTCTCCGCGGGAGTTTGCTTCATTCATCCTGGCCGCTGTTTACATCCCGCCAGACGCGGATGCGCAGGCAGCTCAGTGCGCACTCGCGGAGCAGATACTGCACATGGAGCGGACATTCCCGGACTCTCTCATCATTGCTCTTGGGGACTTTAACAAAGCCAATCTGAGCCATGAGCTTCCCAAATATAAGCAGTATATTAAATGCCCGACCAGAGAGGAGAGGACATTAGACCACTGCTACAGCACGATCAGCGGGGCCTATCGCGCGGTGCCCCGCGCTTCACTCGGACTTTCTGACCACGTCATGATCCACCTAATCCCCACGTACAGACAGAGGCTGAAGCTCTCCAAACCTGTCGTGAGGACTAAAAAACTGAGGAGCAACGAGGCTGTGGAGGAGCTTCGAACGTGTTTGGAGTCTATAGACTGGGACACAATGAAGGCTGCGTCTAACAGCTTGGACGAGTTTACGGACACTGTCACCTCCTATATCCACTTCTGTGAGGACAGCATTGTGCCATCACGCACCAGGGTGAGTTATAACAATGACAAACCCTGGTTTACTCCTAAACTCAAAAAGCTGTGGCTGGAAAAGAAAAAGGCGTTCAGAAGCGGAGACAGGGACTGCTACAGAGAGGCCAAGTACAGGTTCACTAAAGAAGTGGACATTGCTAAACATCAGCACTCTGAGAAGATGCAGCAGCAGATCTCAGAGAATGACTCGGCCTCTGTGTGGAAAGGTTTTAGGAATATCACAAACTACAAGCCTAAAACCCCCCACTCCACTGATGACTTGCACTTAGCCAACACCCTCAACGACTTTTACTGCCGTTTTGACGAGCCATCAGGCAGCCTTCACACCTCCAACGGCCCCAACAATAGAGACACTTTGGACACTCATTCCCCCACCTCTCCCCCCTCCATAGAGCCATCACCACCTTCAAACTGTTCACCTACAACACCCCCCTCCTCACCCCACACAAAAGAGGATTTCACACCACCTCCTCCCACCACAACTCTTCATATTCATGAAGCAGATGTGAGGAAGCAGTTTAAGAGTCTGAATGCTCGAAAAGCTCCCGGCCCAGACGGTGTGTCTCCTGCCACCCTCAGACACTGTGCAAACGAGCTGGCCCCAGTGTTTTCTGGCATTTTCAACTCCTCACTGCAGGCATGTCATGTGCCTGCCTGCTTCAAGTCCTCTACCATAATCCCTGTCCCCAAGAAACCTAGGATCACTGGACTAAATGACTACAGACCCGTGGCTCTGACATCTGTGGTCATGAAGTCATTTGAGCGCCTAGTTCTCTCCCATCTCAAGACCCTCACGGCCCCCCTCCTGGACCCCCTGCAGTTTGCATATAGAGCCAACAGGTCTGTAGACGACGCCATCAACATGGCCATACACTTCATCCTGCAGCATCTGGACTCCCCAGGAACCTACGCCAGGATCCTGTTTGTGGACTTCAGCTCTGCCTTCAACACCATCCTTCCAGACCATCTCCAAGGCAAGCTTTCCCAGATGAATGTGCCTGATCCCATCTGCCGGTGGATCACTGACTTCCTGACGGACAGGAAGCAGCATGTGAGGCTGGGAAAGAATGTCTCGGACTCTCGGACCATCAGCACCAGCTCCCCTCAGGGCTGTGTTCTTTCTCCTCTGCTCTTCTCCCTGTACACCAACTGCTGCACCTCCACCCACCAGTCTGTCAAGCTAATCAAGTTTGCAGATGACACCACCGTTATTGGGCTCATCTCGGACGGGGATGAGTCTGCCTACAGGAGGGAGGTTGAACGTCTGGTGTCTTGGTGCAGCCACAACAACCTGGTGCTGAATGCCCAGAAGACAGTGGAGATTATTGTGGACTTCAGGAAGCACACAGCCCCACTCCCCCCCATCATCCTGACTGACACCCCCATCACCTCTGTGGACTCATTCCGCTTCCTGGGTACCACCATCACCCAGGACCTGAAGTGGGAGCCCACCATCACCTCCGTCATCAAGAAAGCCCAGCAGAGGATGTACTTCCTGAGGCAGCTGAAGAAATTCAACCTGCCAACACGGACGATGATGCAGTTCTACACTGCAATCATCGAGTCCATCCTCACCTCCTCCATCACTGTGTGGTACGCTGGAGCCACTATCAGGGACAAACAGAGACTGCAGCGTGTTGTGCGCTCTGCTGAGAAGGTGATTGGCTGCAGACTCCCATCTCTGCAGGACCTGTACACCTCCAGGACACTGCGGCGTGCAGCTCGGATCTCAGCTGACCCTTCTCACCCTGGACACAGTCTGTTTGACCTGCTCCCCTCAGGCAGGAGGCTCCGGTCCATTCGCACCAGAACCTCTCGCCATAAGAACAGTTTCTTCCCCTCTGCTGTTGGACACATGAACAATAACCGTATGACTGTTTCCACCACTAACACATGACCCTACGCTGTGTTCACTGCATCATTCCATGTTTGGCACTGATCACCACCTGCACTCATGTATATATATCTTTCTACGTAGCACTTTTAATTCTTATTCTTACTTTTATTTTTTCATGTCTACTTAATCGCAATTTATGACAGTATGTTTGCACTGAAGCACCGCAGCAATTTCCTAATGTTGTAAACCTGCTCAACATTTGGCAAATAAAACCCTTTCTGATTCTGATATCCAAATTTATGATATCGGTATCGGTATCGGACATAAAAAAGTGGTATCGTGCCATCTCTACTAATAACCAGTGTTGGGTAAGTTACTTTAAATTAGTAACTTAGTTACATTACTAGTTACTTCTATCAAAAGTAACTCAGTTACTTCAAGTTACTCATTACTTTCAAAGTAACTAGTTACTAGGGAAAGTAACTTTGGTTTTACTCAGAATTCTCTTGTTAATGTGTTGCTTCCATAACTTTGCCAGTCTTCTAGCTTGCTTACTTGCCACAGTGCACTGTGCCACCTACCAATAGAAAGGAAAAGATAATGTGCATATTTCCACGATTGAAATCCCACGCCTGGACCGTCATTGACCGCCGCCATGATTCTAGCCTACGTTACAGCGTCATGTGCGCCTTTTACATCCAACACAAAAACTGCAGTCATGGTGCTTTGATTGTACTCAGAACTCGGAAATTCTGCCTTCTGAATAAGAAGATGTTGGTAACACCAGACTGCAGATGAGCTGCTTACAGGGCTGGACTGGGACAAAAAAATCATCCCAGGCATTTTGACTATAGACCGACCCACCATTATAGGAAAAATCATGGTCCTGGGTCATTTTGACCCAGTGTTCTTAGTTTTCCTGTAGTTTTGTATTTTGTTTCTTATGTCCATTGGATTGTTTGGTTTGGTATTTGGATTTCCCCTGTGTCCATGTTTTTATTGTGGTGTTTGCTCTGGTACCGTGTTCCCATCCTTTGTGTTCTGTGTTCTCCTCATCCCCTCGTATTCATTCTTCTTCTTTGCCTCTCTCTCTGCCTCTCTCTCTCTGTGCTCATCTCTGTGTACTGTGTTGTGTTTAAGGTCCACATCTTGGTGTCAGTATTGTCAGTTTCGTGTCCTCCCTGCTCGGTCATGAGTAATTGTCTTCAGCTGTGTTCCCCGTGTGTTCCCACTTCCCTCGTTACCTTCTGTGTATTTATGTCAGAGTGTCCCTTTGTTCTGTGTTGCGTCGTCCCTCTAGGTTGTGTGCATTTCCCGTGTCTTCCCAGCGCCTCAGCTTTAGTTGCTCCCAGTATAGTTTTGTATGGCTTCTTATGTTCCTGTTAATAAAGACCGGCCTTTGAGTTGATCCCCGTGTGTCTAGAGCCGTGCATTTGGGTCCTCTCTTGCTTTCACACAGCCGCCCCTTGACAGAACGACGCAACCACGAAATGGACCCAGCAGGCTCCGCCCGTGAGGGAGATATTCTCCGTGTACAGAGTCTGGTGCAACGAATAACCCACGCCTCGGACTCACGGACAATTTCCGTCGGACTTAACGCCATAAAGGCAATAATCGAGGGAAACCCTTTCCTTCAGCAGCTCACCTGCTATGAAGGCTTTATCGACGAATTGAGCCGAGCCAAGGAGGCATTACAAGCCCGTGAGCTGGCAGACAGTGTCCGTTCCCGGGATTCCACGCCACAGCGACTGCAGACGGAGATCTCCGCCCGTCAGCCGCCGCAGCAGCAGCAAACTAAGCTCGCCGCGACGGTACCGCAGCAGCAGACAGGGCTCTCGGTGTCGCAACAGCAGCTGCTAAAACGAGAGGGTTTTTCGGCGCTGCTGCCGCAGAGCCCTTCTCCATCCCCTCTCAGCTCTGACCGTCGCTCTCCCACTGCTCTCCTAGCAGCGATGTGGTCGGATGATGAAGAGGAGACCGTCACCCCCGCATCATCACCGGTTTCCCCCGTCACCTCCGTTCCCTCATCAAGGAGGAGACGCCGTCACCGGTCCTCTCCTCAGCCGGATTCCGGGACTACTGAGCAGCCGGCTGGGGTGAGTGACAAAGACACTTTCTCTGTTCACTCTGAGGCTAGTTCTCACTACTCTGAATGCAGGAATGCAAACTCTGTGACTCTTGCCGTAGACGCTAAAGGCTCACGGTCTGTAAACATTGAATCTGAACCCGAACTTCCTATGAACCATTGTACTGTCCGAGGGTCAACTCAGAGACAGTTTCTCCTACGTTTGGACTCATATTCGAGAAAGATTATCCTTTGCTAGTGTTTCCTAGGTCAAAAAACTCGAAGTCAGCATTTCCTGAGTTAGAGACACCTGTTTCTATGCCCTTTACCTGTGTGTCTGCTGAGGATGATTGTTTTGCAGTTAAGCTCACCCCTGGGGCTTTACAACCTGCCCCCTTAGATGGTAAAACAGTAAAATCCAAGACTGTAAATGTTCCTGTGATAGCTCAACCCCAGCTCGTTACTTCTGAGCCATCACCCCCGGGGATTGTCCATTCTGACGTATGTACTGATTCAAATGTTCTTGAGTCAGGGGGCTCTACACCCACCACTGTTTTCCCTAGGTTTACTGCTTCCAGCGATCCGGTGGTAAAAGACTTTGTTTCATCTGCCTCTCCGGTGCACAGACCTATGTTTACATCGGCTATTAACCCCTCCTCTGTCAGTATAAGTACGGTTAGCTCCGAAGAAAGAAGCTCTAAGACTGTTGGTGCATCAGCTGATCACATTTCTCTAGAGTCTGTACACACTGAAGGTGATGCATTAGTGCCTGTAAGCTACAGCTTTAACACACTTATCGCTACGAAGTTAGAGCGCTGTTCCTCATCCGCTCACTCAGGGCAGGGAATCGATCTCTTGCAGACTGTTCTTTCTAGGCCCGCCTCCCAGGCCCCTTGTGTTCTAGGGATAGCTGCAGCCCAGCACTCACCTGCACCTGTCTCAATTCCCCAGGTGAGGGGGGCTGGCGCCCAGCTGGTCCCTGTTCCAGTTTCCGGGTCAACTGAGGCTCTGCTGGTCCCTGCACCCGTATCAGCTCCTCGGGTGGGGACAGCAGCCGCCCAGTCCCCGCCGAAATCTGTGCCAACCACTGAGGTGGGGCCCGCCAGGACCCAGCCGGTCTCTGCACCTGTACCTACTCCTCAGGTGGGAGCGACTGGTGTCCAGCACGTGCCTGCACCTTTCAACCGTGTTGTAGGCCCAGGGGAACTGACACCGCCACCTGTCCTACATCTGCTCCAACACCCATCATTGTACTCAGCTGCACAGGATGCCCCTCAGTCAGTCATTCAACCCATAACCCTGCCATTAATACACTCTGTAGCTGAGCCATTAGCCGCCCAATCCGCAGCCAATTCAGCCGCTCCTCCACCCATTACACCTCCACCACAACCGACACTGCAGTCTCCAGGTCAGTCCCCTGCAGCTCAGCTTTCCCCAGTGCAGTCTCCAGTGTCCCCAGTGCAGCCTCCCTTAGCACAGTTATCCACTCAACCACCAGCACCACAACTGTCACTACTACCTCTAGTTCATTCCCCTGTGAAGTCATCAACTCCACTGCCTACTCCACTCTCACCACCACCGTTACAACAGACATCACTTCAGTCCCCTGTGCCAGTGCAGACGCCGTCAATTCAGTCTCCCGTGCAGTCATCTACTTCACCACCATTAGTAGCTCAGGTCCCCGTATCTCCAGTAGCTCAGCTCGCACCTGAACCATTGGCCCAGTCCCCGATAGCAGTACGGTCTTCTGTTCGGCTTAACATTCAGCCAGGGGTCCCAAACCTCTCTGGCTCTACATCAGCTCCTGCTGGAAGCTCGGATGAGCTCATCCAGGACTCCGCGGCTCCCGCGCCGCCATCTACCTCGTCCGCTGGGGGTTCCAGTGAGCCCAGCCAGCACCTCCTCGTCTCCGCTGGAGGGTCCGAGGGGCTCGTTCAGCCTCCTGTCTCCGCTGGAGGGTCCGAGGGGCCCGTTCAGCCTTCTGTCTCCGCTGGAGGGCCCATGGAGGCCGTCCAGCCGCCACCGGCGGCCCCTGCTTCTACTCCGCCTGGTCCAGCTTCAGCCTGTGCAGCTCCGCCTGGTCCAGCCTCAGCCTCTGCAGCTCCGCCTGGTACACCCTCAGCCTCTGCAGCTCCGTCTGGCCCAGCCTCAGAGTCTTCGTCCTCGTTTGGCCCAGCCTCAGAGTCTTCATCATCGTCTGATCCTACCTCGACTGGTCCTGTGCCCGCCGAGCCTCGGCCAGTGCGCCTGACACTTAAGAGCCGCCGCCGATTTCTGCGCCCCTTGACACATAAAGCCTTTGAATAAAAATAAACACTGTTGTGACAGTGATGTACACTGTTCTGATGGTATATATGCATCAATCTATCAATCGTTTGTTATAAGATTCAGATAATTATTTGTCAAAAGTGAGACATTTTAAATGAGAATAAGAAAGAAAAGTATTTCCTTGTGCCCCCCTTTCCCTGCATAGTTACCAGCTGTCAGCTACATAAAAAAGGATCCTGGTTTTATTTGTCTCTCAGAAACAGTTCATAACTTCCCTTTAACTCATTCATGTCACCTAAAAGGTAAACCTGTTTCTCCATCACCTGTTCAGCTCTGATGATTCAGTAAGGACATCTCCTGGTTTCATCTTCATGTTTCCCTCTCACCACATATCCAAACCGATATCATGACCAGCAGCTTTACAGCTGTGGCTCCAGCAAACATCAGCTGATACTAGAAATTAATATTAAATAAATTCTAACAACAGCTGATCAAGCTTAAACGTGCTGCTGTTGTTTAGCGCGACATCCGCTGGTTTCTTCTTTCTGGCGCAAAGTGGGCGATAAACAAACAAGAGAGAAAAACCGATCAGCTGATCATTGATCAGTTTCATGATTGATGTAGAAACAGGAGAGGGAGGGGGAAAGAATGAGAGAAGAAGAGGCATCTGTGCAGTAAAGACACAGAACAACTCCAGCTTTGTGTCTTTTTCATTGTAGCTGAAGTCCGGGACAAACTGTGTTTCTTTTCACCTCAATACAAAACCCGTAATATTTTCTCTGAATACGAGACGATTCTGTTTTTTACGGGACTGTTGGCAACTCTAATAATTAACTGTATGAACAAAATAAAGTTCAACATCAGTAACATCATAGCACCCACCCAGATGTATAGAAACTCCGTCATACTAGCAAAAAAACAAAAAAGCCCAATCACAGAACATTTTGCAGAGTTCAAAACTGCAGCTGCAGCGCAAACAACAACAAACACTGTTTGTAAATGTGTCCTGGAGTTTATGCAGGTGCAGACAGTGCCACTGCTGTAAGTAAGCCTAACAGCTTCCAGATAATTTATTCTGGCAGTATGGCAAGAAAGTCATCACTGCTTCAAGCACTGTCTGTATTATCTGGTCAGAGAGCAAGGACAGTAAGCAGTCCTCTGCCCTTGAAGAAAAGACATCTGCCCAAGATGAAGAAACTTCCTCTCCAGAAGATGAGGAGGCAATCTCCAAAGAGGCTGACTGCATTACCACTGATGATGAGTACTAGCCAGTGCCTCAATCCTCTTCTTTGGAGGGGATTGGGGTTGGGGGGCATGGAAGTGGAGGCCGAGCAGCTGATGGAAAAGAACATAGGAGCATTTTCTGAGACCAAGGAGCCGGTGACTGAGTGGATCCCTCATGAAAGGAAAACCATTATGGGCAGAAATCTGTGCCATCAGAAACTGAATTTGAATAAGTTCAATTTGAATTTGAATTGCTCAGATTGAATCTGAATTGTAACTTGAATAAATGCTTTTGAAAACTGAATTTGAATTAGTCTAATTTGAAATTGAATTTATGGTTTGAAAATGATCATCACTAAATTGAAATTGAATTTATATTTTGAAAATGAATTGATTTGCTTTGAGGCTGTGGACAGCTACAGGTACCTTGGTGTTCATCTGAACAATAGACTGGACTGGACTCATAACTCAGACGCCCTCTACAGGAAAGGGCAGAGCAGGCTGTACCTGCTGCGGAGACTCAGGTCGTTTGGAGTGGAGGGCCCACTCCTGAAGACCTTCTATGACTCTGTTGTGGCTTCTGCTATCTTTTATGGTGTGGTCTGCTGGGGCGGCAGCATCTCTGCTGGGGCGGCAGCATCTCTGCTGGGGCGGCAGCATCTCTGCTGGGGACAGGAAGAGACTGAACAGGGTGATCCGAAGGGCCAGCTCTGTTCTAGGATGCCCTCTGGACCCAGTGGAGGTGGTGAGTGACAGGAGAACGGCGGCTAAGCTGTCATCCCTGTTGGACAACATCTCCCACCCCATGCAGCAGACTGTGACAGCACTGAGCAGCTCCTTCAGTGGGAGACTGCGGCATCCACGGTGTGGGACGGAGAGATTTCGCAGGTCTTTCCTCCCCACTGCTGTCAGACTCCATAATAAAGACTTTAACTGATCAAGCACACACATCCATACATATGCAATAATACTAAGTGCAATAATCCTTTCTGTCATCGTTGTATTTTTACTCAGTTGTATATAGTATTTGTATTTGTATTCTATTTTTATCTTATTGTATATTTATTTTATTTTATTCTACTGTATATAGTATTTTATTTTATTCTATTCTGTACAGTTGTGTACTGTATTTATTCTTATTGTATTCTAATTTTTGCCTCATAACTTTTGCACTGTCCACTTCCTGCTGTGACAAAACAAATTTCCCACGTGTGGGACTAATAAAGGTTATCTTATCTTATCTTAAACTGCATTTTATCCTTTAAAAATTCAGCTCTCGAATAATTTCAGATTCACTTCTCACCATTCAGTTTCAGTTCTACAATTCAATTTCAGTTCCAAAATTCAGTTTTTTGGAACTTACATCCGGTTCCGGTTCAAGCGCAGATTAATAGAACTACGTTTTACTAGCGGACCGAGAGTGTTACTGACGGGAATCTACAGCGTCTTGAGCTGAATTAAGACTTCAGAAGTCATTGATCATGTCGAATGACCAGCGGATAACCTCTCAGGTTGGTAATAAATGTATTACATGTATAAGAACAAGCGTCATGTTAACAAATGATAGCCGTACGATAACTTTCATGCTTATTGTAGCTGCTAGCTAAAAACGCTAATTTAGCGTAGTTTGCCCTGGATTCAACTTTGACAAACAAATATGATCGACTGTTTCTAGTAGAATTCCAAAGTTGTCATCTTGGACCCTGTCAGAGTAGCCCCTCTGTATGCTTGCAGAGACCCCTACAGTAGGGAAACATGCAAAACTGTGTCCAAACCTTTGTATTTTAGCTTTATTTATGTCTTACACAGCATCCCAACTCTTTAGCTAACTTAATAACTTTAGCTAACGTGAATAGTTAGTCTAATTCATTAGTGCAGCATTACTGGATCATCTCTGTTTGAAGTGATATAATATGATATACAACTATCACTGAAACAAGCAAACTTTGTAAATAAGCAAACACCACTTCTCATTCTCTAAACGTTTGGCCACAGCTGTAGATTACACTATCAGTGCTTGTTCACTCTTGACAATAATAACATTTCTAAATTTACTTTGTGCATTTACAGGTGCCCATAAACCATGTGGGTCCCACTACTGAAGAGAGACTGATCTACAATCCAGTACCCACTGGTATCAAACCAGGGCTCACCCTGTATGTAGTTTCCTGCATTAGCAGCCTGAGATCTACTTTTGACTTTTTTATAACAAAGGAGATCTTTTAGCTGCTGTGCACCCTTACAAACCAGCACGGGAGGCAAAGGTGTGAGGATTGGAGGATTATAGATGAAGTGGAGATGTGAGCCTAAACCAGAATAAAGCAATACATAGCATGTTGGATGACAACACTGGAAGTTCTCGGGAAGTAAAAAAGGGCAAGGGGTTCAGACTCCAACTGACGGAGGAGCTCCGAGGACAACGTCTTTCCTTCGGTCACCTTGGCAGAGGAACTCCTCAGATGAAAACTGGCACAGGGGAAACAACTCAGAGCTTCCTCCCCAGCTCCTCCAGATGCAGCAGAGGAAGATTTTTTTTGTCTGTCTTTGGCTTCACCAAAACTACCACGGCGATATCCCACATGCCAAAGCAACGGAGGAATATGCTTCTTTTGACAGCAGCACACAAGGAACCAGTCAGTGATGGGGAATAAAGGATGCGTGAAAGCAAGAAGCAATCCTGGACTACAATAGGCTCAAATACTGCTTGGATAACTTAGAGAGGATGTTGGCACCTCGAGTTGTAGAAGGAAAACTAACTGATGGCTGCTGGCTCTTCTCTCCAATTTCCTGGATGTCTTGGGAAACTATGTCTTTGTCCCGCCGGAAACAACTTCACTGAAGTGGGGGAGTCCTCTACAACCTACAAATGAAGAGTGATCCTGGGAGAGCTGGGACACATGCTGGTGACCTCAACAACTGCAAGACACCCTTCTCCTTAATTCTCAGCCACTTCTGCCATTGATCTCAAGATACAGTAGTCTGAACCAGAGTGTCACCCACACCCCACCAACGAAATGAGAAGAAGGTGCAAAAGGCGCACCTCCAGGATTGGAACAGCAGCCCCTTGCACGAGGTGTAGAAAGTGTGCCTACAAAAACCACTCTAATCTGGTTAGCACATGTTGCTGCTAATGAGGATGCACACAGAAGCACACACATACTGGATACTGGAATATAAATTTTGATCATTTTATTGGTGATTTCAGGGGTTATTTGGTCATTAAATCGCCTTTCTGGCCACTAACACACCATGTGTGATATTCTTTTTGGCCATTCATCCCCCCCTCAAAAGAAAAAATAAATAAATAGCTAAATAAATGAAGTAAAAATAAATCATACAACTATGAGTAATTATGTGGAATAACTAATTTTAACATCTTATTTCTTAAGGCTGTATTTTTAGCAACAACACTTAATGCATTTTTAAAACAAAATGGTAGGTTTATAAATGAGACTGAGTCTTTTTTGATTTCCTTGTTTTAGGTCTCAAACATAGTCCAGCATTGACGAACCATCAGTTTGGAAGGGTTTCCGATATTTGTTCGCAACGACGAGACCAAACTCTTCTTAACATGTTTAGTGAGTATGCAAATCTACTCAATCTTCAGTTTTGGTTTTCAGAGACTTATATGTACTGTTGTTAATTTTGCATAGGATACAGATCCAGTTGAGAGGGGAACCCGAGGTGTTACGGTGGGCATCCTCACTGTTCTGGAGGACTGCGTGGGACCCAACTCGCAGTCCACAGTGGTCAACACTGCCATTGTTTTGGAAGAGGACATTATTCTTGATGATCTGCCAGACCTTCCCACTGCCTTTGCCTACCTGTTTGGCCTACTTTATGGGCTCAACATGGAGTTTCCCAATGAACTCAAGTACACATTTGTTTGCTGTATGGAAACCAGATAGAAGAGTTCACATCCTGCCATCTGATGTTTTGATCTGTTAGTTAGTGACTATCAATCAAGATAGGTTTGATATTCTGACTGACAATACCACACCTTTAAAATATCACACCTTTAAAATTGGATGAGTAACATTTATTACAAAAATTTGACTTTTTTGTTTTGTTTTTGGAAAAGGACTTTATTTGTGGCTGAATGTTGTCAGTATGTTAAAAATGGCTCATCTCAAAACATTGTCAGTGGTGCAGTTGTGTTTGAACACAATAAAGTTATTTGAAAACCAACATTGTGTAAACATTCATTAATAAAACAGGGAGCACCTTATGAAAACTATAAAAGATACTTTTCAAATCAAAAAATCAAAATCAAATCACTTTTATTGTCACATCACATGTGCGGGCACACTGGCACAGCACATGCGAGTGAAATTCTTGTGTGCGAGCCCCACAAGCAACAGAGATGTGCAAACACAACAACACAAACGAGCAAAATACAAGAATGGCTAATCTGAAACTAATAAATATATGTACAACAGTTTATGGCTGGGGTGACTGGAGTCCTTGATGATCCTCCCCGCTTCCTGTAGATGTCTTGGAGGGAGGGAAGCTCACCTCCAATTATCCGTTCAGAGCACCGCACTACTTTCTGGAGAGCTTTGCAGTTGTAGGCGGTGCTGTTGCCATACCAGGTGGTGATGCATCCAGTGAGGATGCTCTCAATGGCACAGTGATAGAAGGTCCTGAGGATACGCGACTCATGCCGAATCTTTTCAGTCTCCTGAGAAAGAAGAGGCGCTGCTGCGCCTTCTTCACTGTTTTGTTTATGTGTACTGACCACGTAAGATCCTCAGCCAGATGTACACCAAGGAACCGGAAGCTGCTCACTCTCTCCACAGCAGCGCCGTTGATGGTGATGGGGGTGTGTACTTCTCTGCACCTCCGGAAGTCCACTACCAACTCCTTTGTCTTTGCGACGTTGAGGGTGAGATGGTTGTCTTGACACCAGTGGGTCAGGGCGCTGACCTCCTCCCTGTAAGCCGTCTCATCACCATTGGTGATAAGACCCACCACTGTAGTGTCATCCGCAAACTTCACAATGATGTTGGAGTTGTTAGTGGCTGTGCAGTCGTAGGTGTAGAGTGAGTACAGGAGAGGGCTCAGTACACACCCCTGTGGAGCACCAGTGTTCAGTGTGATGGGGGATGAGGTGATGCTGCCCAGTCTGACCACTTGGCGTCTGTCAGACAGGAAGCTAAGGATCCAGCTGCAGAGGGAGCTGCTAAGTCCTAGATCCTGCAGTTTCCTGTCCAGCTTCGAGGGAACGATGGTATTGAATGCTGAGCTGTAATCTACAAACAGCATTCTCACATACGTGTCTCTCTTCTCCAGGTGTGACAGGGCAGTATGTAGTGTCAGGGCTATGGCATCATCAGTGGACCTGTTGTGGCGGTATGCGAACTGTAGAGGGTCCAGTGAGTCGGGTAGTGCAAAGCGGATGAAGTCCCTGACCAGCTTCTCGAAGCACTCCAGCCAGGACGACATCTTCCACGCATTTCCTGATAAATCCACAGACTGAGTCTGTGTACTCATCAATGTCTTTAGCGGCCACGTTAAAAACTTCCCAGTCCGCGTGATCAAAACAGTCCCGCAGCGCAGACTCCGATTGGTCCGTCCAACAGTGCACCGCCCTCCAGGTTGGAGCTTCCTGTTTCAGCTTCTGCCTGTAGGCGGGCAGGAGCAGGATGGAGCAGTGATCTGATTGGCCGAATGGGGCGCGGGGGAGGGCTTTGTACGCATCCCGGAAAGAGGTGTAACAGTGGTCGAGTAGCCGGTTTCCACGTGTGTTGAAAAGGATGTGTTGATGGAGTTTTGGTGAGACTTTCTTCAGGTTTCCCTTATTAAAGTCTCCGGCTGTGATAAACGCTGCCTCTGGGTGTGCGGTTTCCTCACTGCTGATCGCGCTGTACAGTTCCCCTGAGTGCACGGTCAGTGTTGGCTTGTGGGGGAATGTAAACAGCCGTAATAATCACTGCTGTAAATTCCCTCAGTAGCCAGAATGGCCGGCACTTAATCATCAGGTACTGCAGGTCCGGTGAGCAGAAGGATTTGACCGGGTGCATGTTCGCATAATCACACCAGCTGTTGTTGATCATGAGACATACACCACCGCCTCTGCTTTTCCCAGTAAGATCCTGTGACCTGTCCGCGCGGTGCACAGAGAACCCCGGCAGTTGTATTGCGGAGTCCGGTACCTTGTCCGATAGCCAGGTTTCTGTGAGGCAGATCACGCAGCAGTCCCGCATCTCTCGCTGGAATGAGATCCGTGCCCGAAGCTCGCACAGCTTGTTCTCCAGAGACTGCACATTAGCCAGTAATAAACTGGGTAACGGTGGTCTGTTAGTGCGCCGTCTCAGTCGAACCAGAACGCCAGATCTTCTCCCTCTGCGTCGGCGTTTGCGGCCTCCAGGGACAGAGAACAAAGGCGTCTCAGGTGAGATGAATGGGGGGTCTGCAAACGGAGCGTCCGTGTTGCAAAACTTGAACTCCGGAAAGTTATAAGAAAGACCGTCTTTTATGTCCAGTAAGGTTTGTCGGTCGTACACAAGGAGACAAGTGCTGCTCGTGAAAAAATAAAGGAAAAGTAAAATTAAACACAGAAGAAAGCCGTTGCTTGGGGGAGCTCGCGACGAGGCTGCCATACTCGGCGCCATCTTGATTGTTTTTCTAGACTTTAGGAAATTAATTGGCAAAACAAAAAAAATATGTTGTGTAAACTTTAGGAATTACATTGTTAAAACAATAGAAAATATATTTTGTAAACTTTAGGAAATATGTTGCCAAAATTAAAACTAATACCTTGTGTAAACTTTAGGAAATACATTGCTAAAACAATAAAATATGAGTTAAGAAAAAGCACAGTTATTAATCTTGTTAACACGAAAACATTAGTTGAAGCAACTTTTCTCCTAAACTTGAAATTATAAGTTATCCATCAGGTCCTAAAAACGTAAATGCAGTGGGTTGCCTTGAGTTTTTAAGTTTTTGCAACAAATTTTTTTTTACAGTGTAGGTTGCGGAATGAAATTGAGGCACAGGCGGCCAGAAGGGGTCAGAGGGGGAGTGCCTCCCCTGCACCCTGGTAACACACCTGCACCCCAAGCCCTGTGTGTGTGTGGGTGTGGTGGAGCGGGAAGAGGGAGGCAGCTGGAGGGAAGAAAGGGAGGAGCAAGCGGATCCTCCCTGGGGCCAGCTCCTCCGCTGACCCCAGTAGGCACTCAGCAAGTAAATCTGTCTGTTCATGGTCATAGCATGCATAATGCGGTGAAGGCATTTCAAGTGAAGCTGTCACAAATGCTCCAGTGCAACTTGCCTCACTTTCCCTGTTGCCAAGTAATGCTGAACCAAGTCGGCGTACTTTGCTGATAAACTGAACGCACTGAGTTCGCACGGCGCTTTGGTGACTTTGCTTTGCAACCCATTTACGTGTAAACTGCACCTGTGCAGATTCAGATGGAGCTGCAGTGTAATGGTACACTCATGGCAAAGTATGACACTGAATGGCCCGCACAGTTTATTAGTTCCATTCCTGAAGCAATGCCCAGCTCCGTCTACATGTGGCTCAAGCTTTGTGTATGCTTTCATTTATTTCTTCTGGAGTTTTTGGCAGCATGTTCATATTTCTAACTTGCATAATTTTGACAGGATATATTTTATGAAGAGCAAAATATTTAAAGTTAGTTTATTTTTTTAAGTTTATTTATTTAGGAATAGTATTCCTGTCTGTTTTTATTCATATTTATGTTTAAAAAAATCTTGTTTGACCTAATGTGTGCCTTGAGTTTTGGCCACCTGTGCAATTGAGTTTGACACCTCTGGTTTATACGATCGGGGAATCATGCAGTCAACTAAGACTGAAGAAGTCTTTTGGATGAGTGATGAAAAGTTTCTCCCACTAAAAACACTACGTCCAGATGAAAAGAATCAACTTTTGGGAAAAAATTGCCAACTTTTTGTCATAGTGCATGGCCGTGGAGCTGCAACAAATTTTGATTATTCACCATGAAATTCCCATTTCCTTTTATTGCCACATAAACATACATACCCCAGCAGCATGGCGAACATTGATATCTCGCCATGAAAAATGAAATTGTTATTACTCAAATAAATCCAGTCTGATTGCTACCATTCTTCAAAGGCTTGATTACAGACCCACCCAGAACAGCTTGATATGTGCATTGGCAGCAATAATAAGAGTGCCACCTAGTGGGAGCACGAAAAGTCTTGTCCTGTACTTTGATCTACTGCTCCTCACAGGTTGATCAGATCCACCTCAAAAGAGGTTAAAATGACAATCAGTCTCTTATGATGCTTCAGAGTAAAAATTGTGAGTTTACATGGAACCGCACACCCTGGTGGCAAGACAATTCGCCATGAAACAGGAAGTAGCTTTTGAGGTATTTGGAAAACTCAAACTGTCTTATGTGAGTGTGTTCTGTTTATGTTTCCCCTGCCTCGTCAGCTATAATTTCTCCCAGGTGTGTTTCCCTCCTGTCTCTCATCCCTTGATTACTGCCGTGTGTATATAAGCCCTGTGTTTCCTTTGTTCTTGGTCGCATCGTTAATGTCTGTTCACCCTCATACCTCCCTATGTGTTCTGTTTGCCTGCATGCCAGTTTAGTTATTTTCCAGTATAGTTAGTTTTCTGCTCAGTCACCCCTGCAATAAAGCTGTTTATTCTGAACTCACTTTCGCTTCCGTGAATCCTGCATTTTGGGTCCTTCCTCTCTGCCTGCCTGCACAAAGCCATGACAGCAACATCCTCCAGGAACCCAAAGAGTAGCTTCCTGGCCCCTAGCCCTGCCAGTGTAGCAGAAATGATGAGGATGATGATGCAGCAGCAGCTGTTCTTCTCTGCGTGAGTAGCTTAATGTTGTTCGTGTGTAATTTACGTTGAGTAGGCTAACCACGTTATTACATTAATGCCGCGTAAGGTGAACTAGCAAACACCGTTGTAGTTACATACGGCTGTCTTCTTGTTTGATCGCAGATACTCCCTTCACCCTGGCCAAAAAGGCTAAAATGACCAAAGAAAAAGTGGAAAACAGTTAAACATGAGAGGTTTTTGGACAAAGTTTGTGTTTTTTCCATTGTTTAAGCACTGCTTACAGCCAAGAGTGATCCCATATATGCCCCATAGCTGCAGAAAAGGCTAACATTGTTATCTTTTTACAAAAAAACAGCTGAATATGAGAGGTTTTTGGACCAATTTTGTGTTCTCCATTCTTTAAGCACTGCTTCCAGCCAAGAGTGATACCATATATGCCCCATAGCTGCAGAAAAGGCTAACATTGTTATCTTTTTACAAAAAAACAGCTGAATATGAGAGGTTTTTGGACCAATTTTGTGTTCTCCATTCTTTAAGCACTGCTTCCAGCCAAGAGTGATACCATATATGCCCTATAGCTGCAGAAAAGGATAACATTGTTATCTTTTTATTTAAAAAAACAGCTGAACATGAGAGATTTTAGGACAAAGTTTGTGTTCTTGATTCTTTAAGTACCGGTTTTGTCACCGGTATCGGATAAAACCTAAACGATACCCATCCCTACTCCTAAGACAACAGACACCCAAGTTGAGTTCATCCCCCCACCCCCGGACTCCTAAAGAGCCGAAACCACCTGCAAAAGATGGTAACAATCTCCCCGCCAGCAGCAGAGGCGGAGCACACCCAGAACCCCAAGTCCCAAGGCCTGCCCCAGACCAACATCCGCCAGCCCAGTGCCACCAGTGATGTCACACACTTAAAAGTTACACACAGTTGGCTGTAGAAGTCCTAAAATACACACAGCATTGGAAAACATGCTGTAGAAAGTGTGCTGAGATGTCTAATGCTTCATCTGTTTTATGTTTAGTTATTGTGACTCAGCCATGAGTGATTAATGACGTGGTCCTACAGTTCTTCTGTTCTTGCATCTTGTGATATGTGTAATAAATAACACCAACCTTCCTAACACTGTAAAATGTATTGAATAGATGGATGGGTTGATTTGACCGCACTGTCATCTGACCTGTATCCACAGCACTGACCTCTGACCTTCAGCTTGACTTGTTTCTCCATCAACATACTCCTCCATCTGCTATAGACCGTGCAGGTGTAGGTGTAGTTGTCTTCATCTGTGGGGTATTTCAGGGTCAGACTGAGGTCTCCAGTCGTCAGCAGGTTTCTTTTCATCGTCGTTCGGTTCCTGTAGTCCTGGTCTTGTTTTTCAGGCTGATCATAACCATCCTCATACACGTGGACCTTCCTGTTGTGTTTGACCTTCCACTCCACTTTAGCATCTTCATGCATGTAAACTGTGGCTTTACATTGCAGCTGGACAGACTCCACCCCTGAATCCACCTCCACCTGGGGAACTGAGAGAAAAAGAGAGAGAGAATTTGAGTTTTAAAAAATACGTTTATTTCTCATTAGATAATCGACATATCACCACACCCGTTATTATGAAGTGTAACACAAAATTAATCAAAAAAACACAATATATCAAAAAATTACAGTAACTACACTACAGATTACCTCTCTGTAGCCCCAGACCAGAGAAAAAACTATGTAGTTCTGAGGCTGCCTTATAGAAATTGAATTCAAATCAAATCAAATCACTTTTATTGTCACGTCACATGTGCAGGTACACTGGTACAGTACATGCGAGTGAAATTCTTGTGTGTGAGCTTCACAAACAACAGAGGTGTGAAAAAATACAATAACATAAGAACAAGGAAAATATAAGAATGGCTAAATCTTTTATATGTATAATAGTATATGTATTACTGGATGTGTATACTAAATATGTTTTTCTACGTCTGTGTGTGTGTGTGTGTGTGTGTGTGTGTGTGTGTGTGTGTGTGTGTGTGTGTGTGTGTGTGTGTGTGTGTGTGTGTGTGTACATATTTTACAAATTAAATAGAGTAAACAATAAAATAAAATATATAAAATATAAAGAGGTTGGTAGTTGACATGTGCAAAACAGTGGCATTACTGTACAGTGTGTAGTGCATAATGTTGAAGTTCCGGTAGTGAAGCTGAGGTGTCTATGAAGTGTTCAGCAGTCTGATGGCCTGATAGAAAAAGCTGTCTCTCAGTCTGCTGGTACGGGACCGGATGCTGCAGATCCTCCTTCCTGATGGAAGCAGTCTGAACAGTTTATGGCTGGGGTGACTGGAGTCCTTGATGATCCTCTCCGCTTTCCTTAGGCAGCGCTTCCTGTAGATGTCTTGGAGGGAGGGAAGCTCACCTCCAATTATCTGTTCAGAGCACCGCACTACTCGCTGGAGAGCTTTGCAGTTGTAGGCGGTGCTGTTGCCGTACCAGGTGGTGATGCATCCAGTGAGGATGCTCTCAATGGCACAGCGATAGAAGGTCCTGAGGATGCGGGGGCTCATGCCAAATCTTTTCAGTCTCCTGAGAAAGAAGAGGCGCTGCTGCGCCTTCTTCACTGTTTTGTTTGTGTGTACTGACCACGTAAGATCCTCAGCCAGATGTACACCAAGGAAGTGGAAGCTGCTCACTCTCCACAGCAGCGCCGTTGATGGTGATGGGGGTGTGTACTTCTCTGCACCTCCGGAAGTCCACTATCAACTCCTTTGTCTTTGCGACGTTGAGGGTGAGATGGTTGTCTTGACACCAGTGGGTCAGGGCGCTGACCTCCTCCCTGTAAGCCGTCTCATCACCGTTGGTGATAAGACCCACCACTGTAGTGTCGTCTGCAAACTTCACAATGATGTTGGAGTTGTTAGTGGCTGTGCAGTCGTAGGTGTAGAGTGAGTACAGGAGAGGGCTCAGTACACACCCCTGTGGAGCACCAGTGTTCAGTGTGATGGGGGATGAGGTGATGCTGCCCAGTCTGACCACTTGGCGTCTGTCAGACAGGAAGCTAAGGATCCAGCTGCAGAGGGAGCTGCTAAGTCCTAGATCCTGCAGTTTCCTGTCCAGCTTCGAGGGAACGATGGTATTGAATGCTGAGCTGTAATCTACAAACAGCATTCTCACATACGTGTCTCTCTTCTCCAGGTGTGACAGGGCAGTATGTAGTGTCAGGGCTATGGCATCATCAGTGGACCTGTTGTGGCGGTATGCGTACTGTAGAGGGTCCAGTGAGTCGGGTAGTGCAGAGCAGATGAAGTCCCTGACCAGCTTCTCGAAGCATTTGCTCACGATGGAGGTCAGGGCTACAGGTCGCCAGTCGTTCAATGAGGAGATGGTGGAGGATTTGGGTACAGGGACGATGGTGGCCATTTTTAAGCAGGCTGGGACTACAGACAGAGAGAGGGAAAGGTTGAAGATGTGTGTAAACACTCCAGCCAGCTGATCCGTGCATGACTTGAGGACGCGGCCGGGAATCCCGTCCGGACCAGTAGCTTTGCCTTCACCTTCCTGAAGCACTTCCGCACATCATCCTCAGACACAGTGTGCGCACTGACGTCATCTGCGGTGTGCACACTGTCCGGCCTCATGGTGTTCGCTGTGTCGAATCTAGCGTAGAATACGTTTAGATCCTCACACAGAGAGGCCGTGGTCTGCGGTGTGCTGGTTTTCCCTTTAAAGTCTGCGATTGTGTTTAGTCCCTGCCACATCCTCCGAGGGTTGTCAAACTGTTGCTCCACCCTGTCCCTGTACTCACGTTTGGCTGCTTTGATCGTCTTCCGGAGTTGGTAATGTGCGTGTTTGTAGTCCGATGTGTTCGCGGAGGCAAAGGCGGTGTTCTGTTAATCCAGGGTTTTTGATTTGGGAAGGATTTAATTGTTGTGGATGGGACGCCATCTTCCACGCATTTCCTGATAAATCCACAGACTGAGTCTGTGTACTCATCGATGTCATTAGTAGCCACGTGGAACATTTCCCAGTCCGCGTGATCAAAACAGTCCCACAGCGTAGACTCCGATTGGTCCGTCCAATGGTGCACCGCCGGGTTGGACCTTCCTGTTTCAGCTTCTGCCTGTAGGCGGGAAGGAGCAGGATGGAGCGGTGATCTGATTGGCCAAATGGGGCGCAGGGGAGGGCTTTGTACGCATCCCAGAAAGAGGTGTAGCAGTGGTCAAGTAGCCGGTCTCCAGGAGTGTTGAAATGGATGTGTTGGTGGAGTTTTAGTGAGACTTTCTTCAGGTTTCCCTTATTAAAGTCCCCAGTCGTGACAAACGCCGCCTCTGGGTGTGCGGTTTCCTCACTGCTGATCGCACTGTATAGTTCCCTGAGTGCTCCGTCAGTGTCGGCTTGTGGGGGAATGTAAACAGCCGTAATAATCACTGCTGTAAATTCCCTCGGTAGCCAGAATGGCCAGCACTTAATCATCAGGTACTCCAGGTCCGGTGAGCAGAAGGATTTGACCGGGTGCACGTTCGCATAATCACACCAGCTGTTGTTGATCATGAAACACACACCACCGCCTCTGCTTTTCCCAGTAAGATCCTGTGACCTGTCCGCGCGGTGCACAGAGAACCCCGGTAGTTGTATTGCGGAGTCCGGTACCTTGTCCGATAGCCAGGTTTCTGTGAGGCAGATCACGCAGCAGTCCCGCATCTCTCGCTGGAATGAGATCCGTGCCCGAAGCTCGCACAGCTTGTTCTCCGGAGACTGCATATTAGCCGGTAATAAACTGGGTAACGGTGGTCTGTTAGTGCGCCGTCTCAGTCGAACCAGAAAGCTAGATCTTCTCCCTCTGCGTCGGCGTTTGCGGCCTCCGGGGCCAGAGAACGAAGGCATCTCAGGTGAGATGAATGGGGGGTCTGCAAACGGAGGGTCCGCGTTGGAAAACTTGAACTCCGGAAAGTGATGAGAAACTCCATCTTCTATGTCCAGTAAAGTTGGTCGGTCCAGGGCTCGCAAAATCGCTAGCCCGACGTCCCGGGGCTAGCGATTTTTCCACCGGGCTACCAAAATCTATCTCTGCCCTGCCCGTCGGGCTATCATAGGAAGGAAAAATATATGTCAATGCTTTTGCATTCTTTCAGAAATGTAGCTGGGTAATTATGTCATTGGCATCGGTGAGCCACTGTCAATATGTGACATATTGAAATCGGTTTGAATTTGTGCTTGTTTTTTGCTTTCACTTTGCAATTGCGCGAACTGTGTATAGAGAGCGACAGCACTGATTGGTGAGTGACGATAATTTGCGCACCAATTCCTCTGACATCGTCTTATCAATCGTTAGCTTACTATGCAAACATGACAAGTGAAATCTCTCGTAGCTTAAACATGTGAGAGGTTGATCGCGCAGAGAATCGCTGAGCTTATGTGAGTGCGTGTGTAAAAGCAGCAGGATATATATTTTAGTTCTGCTGAGCCAAATAAGACAGGTCAGGGTGAAGAAGTGACAGCCAAAGAAAAGCTTACCACAAAACGGAAAAGTTATGACAAATCAGACTATAAGGCAAAAAGAAAGTGCAGCTTTATGGTTTCATGGACAAAATAATTTCTGTGGCTGCAAAATGACGAACTAAATAATAACCATCTGTTATGGCCCTGTCCATAATCTGTTTTGGTGGCTGTTGTTGTCTGTGCCTTTAAGTCTTTGCAGGTCCCGGAGTGGAGGAGCTGACGGCTGCTGATTGGTCCCCTGGCCATGTGATCTTCATTCAAATCCCTCACCAGCAGTTGTCCCGGGGCAGCCACTGACAGCAGCAGCAGACCTGACCCTGGCCTCCAAAACCTGAGACTTTTGTGCCTGTGACTTTGTGCGACTTTTTTGGAGTTTTGTATATAGTGTGTACATTAGTTTTCATTGTAAATAGCCTTGTAAATAGCACTGCAACAGAAGGGGTGAGCTGCCTTATTGTTTTTCCTTGCACTGTTTTCTCCTGTTTATTTCAGTTAGGGAGTTAGGTGTAGCGCTTGTCTTTTGTTTGATATTTGATTTCACATAGGGTTGTAGATAGCACCTCCTCCTGACTTAGCTTGTTTTGTTTGTTATTTTGGCCTTTGTTCACCCTGGAGCTTCATTTTTTTGCAGTGTAGAAAAATAAATCACGATTCACTAAGAAATTGGTTTCCCTTTGTGTATGGTTTTGGGGACCAGGGCGGGGCAATTCTTTCAAACTTGTGTTGCGTTCCTGTACCCCTAGACTGGGGCGTAACATAAAGTGGGGGCTCGTCCTTTTTTTTTTCTTTTGCCATTCTTTTTGCTCATTGTATTTTGTGGGTTGTCTGCAGTTTTTGGTTGGCAGTTTTCTTGTAGTGTTGGGGGTGATCTAGTCACAATGACTTTTGATGTGGATGATTTTGCACTACAACCCACCGTGGATAAGTTGGATCGATGCACAAAGGCGGATTTGTTGTTGGTGGCAGATTTGTTTAATGTTAGTGTGCCTTTACATGCTAAAAAGGCTGAAATTAAGCAGTGCCTGACAGCTCAGCTGGTGGATAAAGGGGTTTTTGCGGAGTCGAAACCTCGGCCGGTTGAGGCGACTGGAGGTTTGGTGGTGGATGCGGGAGCAGAAGCTGCTGCAACCATCCCAAAAGCTCCCAGTGGACGGGTGTCGCCAGGGGCGGAGGCTCCTGCTGCCATTCAGATCCCAAACGTTAGCCCAGCCGGACAATCAACAGGATTGGTTACGGACGATCTTGGGCTCGCCCTTCGCCTGAAAGAGGTGGAGCTTGCGACTAAGTCCAAAGAAGTTGAGCTTATGCATCTCCGCATAAGGGCTATGGAGCTGGATCCTTCCCGGCAGCGCAATGTTACCTCTACCCCAGTGAGTAAAGTTGTGAGTAAATCTTCTGATTCACTCTCCTCTGACCAATTTGATGCAAGCAGGCAAATTGCTTTAGTGCCACCTTTCAGAGAAAGTGAGGTTGACTCTTACTTTAATGCCTTTGAACGCATCGCAACCACTTTGAAATGGCCCAAGGATGTGTGGAGTTTGTTGCTGCAGTGTAAATTGGTGGGGAAAGCACAGGAAGTGTGTGCGAGCTTGTCTATTGATGACAGCCTGGATTATGAAATTGTGAAATCCACTATTTTAAGGGCTTATGAGCTAGTTCCAGAGGCATATCGCCAGAGGTTTCGGTCGTGTGAAAAATCTGCCAACCAAACACATGTAGAGTTTGCCAGGGAGAAGACTCTCTTGTTTGATAAGTGGTTAGCTGCAAGTAAAGTGAAGGACTTTGCTCAGCTAAGAGAATTGGTCCTGCTGGAGGAATTCAAAACGTGTCTTCCAGAGAATGTTGTTGTATATATCAATGAGCAAAAGGTGGATTCGTTGTCTAAAGCTGCTGTTCTCGCAGATGAGTTTGTGTTGACCCATCGCGTTGCGTTTTCAGCTGTGCGCCGTGAATGTGCCCCGTTGTCGAAACCTGCGAGGAGTTTGAGGGTTTCTCCTAAGCGTCAAACGCGCCCTGATCAGGTCCCCATGACTGTCCGAGAATGCTTTTATTGCCATGATACTGGCCATCTCATTGCCAGTTGTCCGTCGCTCCGTCGCAAAGAGCAAACTCACACATGGAAAAAGCCAAAAAGCATTGGTTTTGTTCAATCGGTTGCTACTCCTAATCCCGTCAGTGATGAACCAGGAAATGACAGTCTTGACAGCAGTTACCGACCATTCATTTCACAAGGGTTCGCCTCACTGACTGGAATAGAGGAGGATCGCGTGCCGATTGTAATTTTGCGCGACACTGGGGCTGCCCAGTCTCTCATTTTGGAAAGCGCGTTGCCTTTCTCAAGTAACTCATTTTGTGGTGCTGATGCTCTCGTGTGGGGAGTGAAAATGAGTGTGTTACGAGCTCCGCTGCACAGAGTCTTCCTACAGTCGCCTCTCGTTTCGGGCCCGGTAACAGTTGGGGTGCGCACTCGCTTGCCCGTGCAGGGGGTTACTATGATTCTGGGGAATGATCTAGCCAATGGGAAAGTTTTCCCGATCCCTGAAGTAATTGAAAACCCCGTCGATGATTTTGATTTTGTTTCTGAGCCTGCTGCTGACAGTCTGCCCTCTGTTTTTCCTGCCTGTGTTGTCACACGCGCCCACAAGCGTAAATATGGTGATGTTGACTTGTCTGACTCTTTTCTATGTTCTGAAGCTGTTCCTGAGAAAGCTGAACTGCCTGTGGAAAAAGCTGAAAAATGTGTGTCTGATAAACTGCTACCCGCTACACCTGACCTGTCTTTTGAGGTAAACAAAACAGATTTTATTCATGCGCAACAGAATGACCCGACTTTGGCCAAATGTTTACTTGCCGCAAATTCAAGCGATCAGAATCCCCGTGTCTACAGCATTGAAAATGATATGTTAATGCGCAAATGGCATCCTCCCTCCTCTAGTGATCTTTGACTTTGAGGACAAGGAGAGATGAGAGGGCAGAGGCCCGAGAAACGAGGAAAACAAGAGAAAAGGAGGTGCAGCAGAAAAGGAGAAACGATCATTCAGAAGAAAAAGATTTAGGAAGAAAGAAGGAGGAGGAGGAGGAGAAGCAGAAGAGAGACTGGAGCACAGAGGGCAAAGAAACAAGGAGGATGAAAGAAAAGGAGGCGGAGAAGAAAGCAGGAAATACATAAGTCATGCAAAAACAAAACACTGACACACCGAAACGTAACATTTCCCCCTACCCAAAAATCAAACATGTAACCCCAAGTGAAAAGTTTGATTCAGACAAACGAAGGCTGAAACGAAGGCAGACGAAGCTGATGGAGGCTGGAGCGGTCCCACTGACCCTCCAGCAAACCACGAAGGCTCTCCACCAAAATCCCAAAACGAAAATATCCCATGACGAACAGCCTCGGGCCTCTGCCCTCTCATCTCTCCTTGTCCTCAAAGTCAAAGATCACTAGAGGAGGGAGGATGCCATTTGCGCATTAACATATCATTTTCAATGCTGTAGACACGGGGATTCTGATCGCTTGAATTTGCGGCAAGTAAACATTTGGCCAAAGTCAGGAAGAGAGTGGGACGAAGGTCTGCCACTTCTCCTTCTAGCGGTGAGGGAGAGTGTGCAGGAGTCCACGGGTTTCAGTCCCGCAGAGCTGGTGTTTGGACACACAGTGCGTGGTCCCCTGCGGCTGCTTAAAGAGAGATATCTGTCCGACACAGCTACCCCCGAGCAGAACGTATTAGATTACGTAAGTTGTTTTAGGGAGCGTCTGCATAAAGCATGCGAAATTGCACGCGAGGCTCTTTCCGCGTCTCAGGAAAAAATGAAAAGGAAATTCGACAAAAAGTCCGTGCAGAGAAAATTTGAAGTGGGTGACAAAGTGTTGACTCTCCTACCAGTTCCTGGATCCTCTCTCCAGGCAAAGTTCTGTGGGCCCTATACTGTCCAAGAGAAACTGAGTGACACAGATTATGTTATAGGTACCCCAGACCGTAGGAGAAAGCGTCGTGTGTGTCATGTTAATCTGATGAAGCCTTATTTTGTTCGTGATGCAGGTGTAAACTCCTCCTCATCCCCCGCTGCGCTGTCTGCCGTGTCGGTAGTTGTGCCAGCATCCCCGTCTCAGTATAGCCCAGAAAGTGATGGCTTAGCTTTCGTTTGTGCTGAGGGTTGCTCCCGACTCAGAAACTCTGAAGTATTGGATAAGTTGAATTCCCACCTAAAACATTTAGATGAGGCTGCCCAGACCGATGTGTGTTCTCTGATCAATACTTACCCATCTCTGTTTGCTGACACTCCGTCTCGCACTACTGTCCTCGAACATGACATAGATGTAGGTGACCACCCTCCGATCAAACAACACGCTTATCGTGTGAACCCTACCAAACGTGCACTTTTTCAGCAAGAAGTTTCCTACTTGCTGGAAAATGGTCTTGCTGTCCCTAGTTCGAGTGCCTGGAGTTCCCCATGCCTTCTTGTGCCGAAGGAAGACAAAACTCCACGTTTTTGTAGTGATTTTCGAAAAGTGAACAGTGTGATCAAACCCGACTCCTACCCTCTTCCCCGCATGGAAGATTGTGTTGACAGGGTTGGCTCCGCAAAGTTTGTCACCAAACTGGACTTATTTAAGGGTTATTGGCAAGTTCCCCTCACTCCGCGTGCATCTGAAATTTCTGCTTTTGTCACTCCTGACCACTTCCTCCAATACACCGTCATGCCTTTTGGCCTTCGAAATGCCCCTGCCACATTCCAACGCCTTATGCACATTGTCTTAGGTGGTGTCACAAACTGTGAAGTGTACTTAGACGACATTGTAGCCTATTCAGAGACTTGGTCAGATCACCTTGGAACACTCACGGAGATTTTTGAAAGATTACAAGAGGCATCCCTTACCCTAAATCTTGCCAAATGTGACTTTGGTAAGGCCACTGTGACTTATCTAGGGAAGCAGGTGGGTCAGGGACAGGTGCGCCCCCTGCTGGCTAAAATCCAGGCTATCCTAGATTTCCCTGTGCCTCGCACTAGACGTGAGCTTCGCCGGTTCCTTGGTATGGCCGGCTATTATCGTGGCTTCTGTAAGAATTTTGCAGATGTAGTTGCACCTCTCACCAGTCTCACAAGTGTGTCAAAACCATTTGTATGGTCCCCCACATGCCAGAATGCTTTTGAGTCTGCCAAAGCTCTCCTCTGCAGCACACCAGTACTTGCCGCTCCTGTTTTCACACATCCGTTTAAACTTGAGGTGGATGCCAGCGCCAACGGTGCAGGTGCGGTACTGTTGCAGGAGGATAGGCAGGGTGTTGATCACCCAATTGGTTACTTTTCGAAAAAATTCAACTCCCACCAACAGAAATACAGCACCATTGAAAAAGAAGCCCTCTCTCTATTGCTTGCTCTACAGCATTTCGAGGTCTATGTCGGTTCCAGTTCAGCACCTGTCATTGTTTACACAGACCACAACCCCCTCGTGTTTTTGACCCGAATGCAAAATTCTAACCAAAGGCTCATGAGATGGTCCCTCTTAGTACAAGATTTCAATCTGGAGATCCATCACAAAAAAGGGACAGAGAATGTACTGGCAGATGCGCTGTCACGTGGTTTTCGGAACCCCTAAGCGCCAAACATCTTTAGGGGAGATGTTTGGTCTTGGGAAGGGGGGTGTTATGGCCCTGTCCATAATCTGTTTTGGTGGCTGTTGTTGTCTGTGCCTTTAAGTCTTTGCAGGTCCCGGAGTGGAGGAGCTGACGGCTGCTGATTGGTCCCCTGGCCATGTGATCTTCATTCAAATCCCTCACCAGCAGTTGTCCCGGGGCAGCCACTGACAACAGCAGCAGGCCTGACCCTGGCCTCCAAAACCTGAGACTTTTGTGCCTGTGACTTTGTGCGACTTTTTTGGAGTTTTGTATATAGTGTGTACATTAGTTTTCATTGTAAATAGCCTTGTAAATAGCACTGCAACAGAAGGGGTGAGCTGCCTTATTGTTTTTCCTTGCACTGTTTTCTCCTGTTTATTTCAGTTAGGGAGTTAGGTGTAGCGCTTGTCTTTTGTTTGATATTTGATTTCACATAGGGTTGTAGATAGCACCTCCTCCTGACTTAGCTTGTTTTGTTTGTTATTTTGGCCTTTGTTCACCCTGGAGCTTCATTTTTTTGCAGTGTAGAAAAATAAATCACGATTCACTAAGAAATTGGTTTCCCTTTGTGTATGGTTTTGGGGACCAGGGCGGGGCAATTCTTTCAAACTTGTGTTGCGTTCCTGTACCCCTAGACTGGGGCGTAACACCATCCATCCATCCATCCATCCGCTTCCGCTTATCTTTTTCAGGGTCGCGGGGGGCGCTGGAGCCTATCCCAGCTGTCATAGGGCGAGAGGCGGGGTACACCCTGGACAGGTCGCCAGTCTGTCGCAGGGCCAACACACAGGGACAGACAACCATTCACACTCACATTCACTCGCACATTCACACCTAATGGCAATTTGGATTTTCCAATTAACCTATCCCCACAAGCTGCATGTCTTTGGACGGTGGGAGGAAGCCGGAGTACCTGGAGGAAACCCACACAAACACGGGGAGAACATGCAAACTCCACACAGAAAGACCCCGGCCTGATGTTGGAATTGAACTCAGGACCTTCTTGCTGTGCGGCAACAGTGCTAACCACTGTGCCACCGTGCTGCCCTAAATACACTGAACAAAAATATAAACGCAACACTTTTGTTTTTGCTCCCATTTTTCATGAGCTGAACTTAAAGATCTGAAACATTTTCTACAAACACAAAGGACCCATTACTATCAAATACTGTTCACAAATCTGTCTAAATCTGTGTTAGTGAGAACTTCAGGTTTGCCGAGATAATCCGTCCCACCTCACAGGTGTGGCATGTCGAGGTGCTGATTAGACAGCATGAAGATTGCACAGGTGTGCCTTAGACTGCCCACAATAAAAGGCCACTCTGAAATATGCAGTTTGATCACACAGCACAATGCTACAGATGCCGCAAAACCAGTCAGTATCTGGTGTGGCCACCATTTGCCTCACCTTCTGAGGCAAATGGTGTGCAATGGACATAGAGTTGATCAATATTGGCAGGAAGTGGAACACGCGTCCCAAACATGCTCAATGGGTGACATGTCTGGTGAGTATGCTGGCCATGCAAGAACTGGGATGTTTTCAGCTTCCAAGGAATTGTGTACAGATCCTTGCAATATGGGGCCGTGCATTATCATGCTGTAACAGGAGGTTATGGTCATGAATAAATGGCACAACCATGGTCCTCAGGATCTCAACAATAAAATGCACTCGTGTTCATTGTCCATAACCCCACTGCCACCATGGGCCACTCAGTCCACAACATTGACGTCAGCAAACTGCTCATCCACATGACGCAACACAAGCTGTCTGCCATCTGCCCTGAACAGTAAAAACATCTGTCAACAGAACACCTCTCCAACGTGCCAGATGCCATTGAATGTGAGCATTTGTCCCCTCAAGTTGGTTAAAGTGATGAACTGCAGTCAGGTCTAGACCCCGATGAGGACCACGAGCATGCAGATGAGCTTCCCTGACACGGTTTCTGACAGTGAGCTGGATTCAAAAAAATGATGAACGCATAGAGATTTGGTGCAGAATGTGCCGTGAAAATCCCACTCTAGCGGACAAAAACAGTGCTTTTTATATGGACACAAACGCGCGCTGCAACTTCTTATCTGGTGCGCGTCCTTTATTTTGAAAGCGAATGCGCACATGCGGACCACTTATGTGCACCCGTGCAAATAACATAATGTTCTGCCGGGTGTGTTGTTGGTTTTCTCTCGATTTCTGAGTCGACAAGCGCCTTTGTTACTGGGACCAGTCATTTTAAGAAAGGCCCCCATTAGAACCCATGAGAAATGCAAGAAATGCATTATTGCTGAGTCTGCAATATCTTTCCCAGAACAAACACCAATTGCAAATAACATACTAAAAATAAACCTGAAAAATCTGTTTAGAGCAGCGTACTGTGTTGCAAAGAGTGAACTACCACTGGCACAATTTAGCAGTCTTTGCAAACTTCAAAAAGCAAATAGCCTAGATCTTGGTTCCACTTGTCTCTTACCCGTGACTTCAGTGGAAATTTCAGATTCAGGATCTGACACAGACTGATTCATGTCCTACACAGTTCTTACAAGTTCATAGAAATTTCTGTTCAATGAGAACCAAGTATTTGAGTTGATGATTGTAATTTTTATACAATGTTGTAATTTGTGTTTCAACAATTTTTTGATTAATGTTTTTTTTCCGTTACAATATTATACTTTAATGTATAATATTGTAACGGAAACAAAACAGGAAACAAAACATCAATCAAAAAATTGCTCTCTTTTTTTATTCGGGCTACTTAAATTTATTTTGGGCTACCAAAAACTGAAGAGTCCCTGCCCGAAGGGCTACAATGGATTTTGAAATTTTGCGAGCCCTGCGGTCGTACACAAGGAGACATGTGCTACTCGTGAAAAAAAAAAAAAGGAAAAGGAAAATTAAACACAAAAAACAGCTTTGCTTGGGGGAGGCTGCCATACTCGGCGCCATCTTGATGTCAAGCAAATTCTAGCAACAGCCTAGACTTTACCATATTGACAAACACAGAGACTACTTCAACATCCAGCCCTTCTGTCACCTTCCTCTTCCTACTCATATATACTACCATTTTTGCCTGTCCTAACAAAAAGTTAAGCAGCTGGCATTTGTTCTGCCTATGACGAGTAAATTTAAAACCACAAATAAAGACATTCAGTGTAAAACCTTCCCCACATCTACTGAAGATAGCTTTCAGAAGCACAAACAGAGCCAAGAGGCAAACACATTCAGAAAAACAATTAAACAGGGTTTCCCTCTGCTCACAGAATGGCTCATTCATGCTTTTATAACCTCTAGACTGGACTACTGTAATTCTCTTTACTTAGGCCTCCAACTCTCTCTTATTCAACGCCTACAATTAGTCCAGAATGCCGCAGCACGCCTTTTAAGCGGCACTAGAAGACAGGATCATATTACTCCCATTCTAGCTGACCTTCACTGGCTTCCTGTCAAATACCGTATTGTTTTTAAAATTCTTTTATATACTTTTAAAATCTTAAATAACTTGGCACCCAGTTATTTGATTGACCTTCTTAATCTATATATCCCTACAAGGGCACTCAGATCCTCTAATCAGGGGCTCCTAATGCAACCAATGTCTCGATTAAAGACGAAGGGGGATCGGGCCTTTGCTTTCGCTGCACCAAAACTCTGGAACAGCCTACCGGTTGATGTCCGTGCGTCGGAAACTATCCAATCTTTTAAATCACGGTTAAAAACCCATCTGTTTAAGCTCGCTTTTCAAACTACTTAGCCTAATTTTCCCCGATTCATGTCTGTTCCAATATTATCATTTTATAATTTTATTCTTTGTTGTTAACTGTTTTCTCCTGCTGTAAATTGCAAGTATGGTTCGTTTGTGAAGCACTTTGTTGTACTTGTGACTTTTAAATGTGCTATAGAAATAAAATTGAAATTGAAATTTGTCTTCCACAGCAGCGTTAATAACAAAAACAAAAGAGTTCACAGTGACAATGCCATGAAGAATTCTCAACTGCAAGTCTGCATGTTTTGTTGTGAGGGGAGTCTTATAAAGGGATGCTGGTTTCATGTCTGGTTGCATGCTGGTTTGATGTCAGGTGCTATGGCAGAGCTTCCCAAAGTGTGGAGCCATTGCAGGGGGGGGGGGCGCAGTATGAAAAGAAAAAAAAAGGACGTTTGGACACTGCTAGCAGGTTTTTGACGGAGCGCCCACACAAACGCAAAGCAGGAGATGAAGCATTGCTGAATATGTTTCCAAACAAACCAAACAAACTTCCTTCCAACCCAAAGACTAAAAAATATGATGAAGCATATCTTCCCTTTGGTTTCACCTGCACAAGTGCCAAAGTAGGTCTCCCTGCAGAATTGGTTTTCTCTTCGTCAGGAGCAGCGCTGAGCTCTCCAAATCACGGACAAACAGTATCCCACATTCTTGATTTTTAGTTCACAAACACTTGGGAGGGATCTCAAAACTGGATTATAGATGGCAGAGAGTTGGTGTCGTAAACCCCCGCCTCTGTACGACACCAACTCTCTGTCATCTATAATCCAGTTTTGAGATCCCTTCCCAGACGCCTTAACTCACATCCTGGGCCATCTGATCTCAGGAAATCACATGATAAGGTGGGGCCAGGTTTCACAATGAGCTCACCCGAAACTCTGGCTGATTGGGACCCACACCCAGTTTCACACCTTGGCTCAGGCGATTAGAGGATCATCAGGGGGTCCTTTTGTCCCTCTGTGGGGGGTCACTCCCACTAGGTTTATATCTGGGACTCTCCACCATTTGACCTTAGAACTCAAGAAGCTTCTCGGATGAGAGGTGAAACGTCTTCAAGAAACTTAAAGAAGTCCAGACGCTTTTCTTTGCAAGCTCCTTTGACTACAGTAAAATATGGTGCTGGTTCCATCATGCTGTGGGGCTGTGTGGCCAGTGCAGGAACTGGGAATCTTGTCAAAGTTGAGGGACACATGGATTCCACTCAGTATCAGCAGATTCTGGAGACCAATGTCCAGGAATCAGTGACAAAGCTGAAGCTGCGCCGGAAACACTGCTCAAAATCCACTAAGGCATTCATGCAGAGGAACAAGTACAACGTTCTGGAATGACCATCTCAGCCCAGACCTGAATATTATTGAAAATCTGTGGTGTGAGTTAAAGAGAGGTGTCCATGCTCGTAAGCCATCAAACCTGAATGAACTAGAGATGTTTTGTAAAGAGGAATGGTCCAAAATACCTTCAACCACAATCCAGAATCTCATTGGAACCTACAGGAAGCGTTTAGAGGCTGTAATTTCTGCAAAAGGCGGATCTACTAAATATTGATTTCATTTCTTTTTTTGTGGTGCCCAAATTTATTCACCTGCCTGATTTTGTTTAAAAAATTATTGCACACTTTCTGTAAATCCAATAAACTTCATTTCACTTCTCAAATATCACAGTGTGTGTCTCCTATATTATATATTTAACTCACATTTTTTTTATTGTAACAACCAACAATTTACAATTTACAGGAAAATAATGATTAACAAGGTTGCCCAAACTTTTGCATCCCACTGTATGTTTCCTCTCAGTTCTGCAGCACTGACCTCCCACATGGAGTTTCCTTCTTTTCTTCATCAGGACTTTCCCCCTCCTGCTGTAGACAATGCAGGTATAGGTGTCGGTGTCATCTTCTGTGGGGTATTTCAGGGTCAGACTGAGGTCTCCAGTTTTCAGCAGGTCTTCATTCATCTTTGTTCGGTCTCTGTAATCCTGGTGCTGTTCTTCAGGCCGATCAAAGTTATCCTCATGCACATGGACCTTCCTGTTTTTTCTATCCGTCCATTCCACTGTGGCATCTTTGGGAAGCTGAACTTTGACTTTACAGGGCAGCTGGACAGACTCCACCCCTGAATCCACCTCCACCTGGGGGACTGAGGGGACAAGACAGTAGCACTGAGCACATTTTCACTGACTGAAATATTCAACATCAAAGTAGCATCATCTTACCTGGACTTAAGAAGTCAGTGAAAACAGAAGACTGAAATATAATATGAATGCCATTTTTCAAACTGTTAGTTTTCCATAGTAGAATAGAATAGAATAGAATTCAACTTTATTGTCATTGCACATGCACAGGTACAGGGCAACGAAATGCAGTTTGCATCCATCCAGAAGTGCTTTAGTGATATAGATATATTACAATATATATTAGCAATAATATAGATATGTGAGTATATTACAGAAATGGGTCTATTATGGTATGTTATAATGTACACGGTATGAAGTATGTTGTGAATATTCTATAGCTAAGTATGTACAGGCTGTAGTGAGTACAAGCTATGAACAGGATATAAATATGAAAAACTATACAGAATATGAAATAAATAACTTTACAGAAATCTGAGATATACAGCTATACAGAAATGGGAACTATGCAAGTTATAAACAGTTGTAGGATTAAAGATTATCGAATGTACAGAATGATTATTTACACAGAGCTATACAGTAGTGCAGTTAAGATAAGTGAGGGTGTAGATAGTTTCTACAGAGGCTATATAAAGTGCTAGTGGTTGTGAGTGGTGGTTCAGTCCATGTTATTATTGTGTTTGAGGGTACAGTTGTCCATTGTGGGGGTGTGTAGGTGGTTGTGTGTGTGTGTATGTTCAGTCCATGAGTTAACGTGGGTCAGATGTCAGGAGGCAGAGTTCAGGAGTCTGACAGCTGTGGGGAAGAAGCTGTTCCGGTACCTGGTGGTCTTAGTCCGGAGGCTCCTGTAGCGCCTCCCAGAGGGCAGGAGGGTGAAGAGTCCATGTGATGGGTGACTGGGGTCTTTGATGATTTTCCCAGCCCTTTTCAGACACCGCTTCCTGTAGATGTCTTTTATGGCAGGAAGTGGTGCTCCGGCGATGCGCTGGGCAGTTTTCACGACCCTCTGCAACGCCTTCCGGTCCGAGGCAGAGCAGTTCCCGTACCAGACTGTTATACAGTTGGTCAGGATGCTCTCGATGGTGCAGCGATAGAAGTACACAATACAATACTTTATTGTCCCCTCAAGGAATTTTATTGTGGGCTCAAGTACTGTCACAGAAACTGCCTCCAAGGAGTAAATACAGATGAAAGAAAGAGATGAAAAAGGCTAAAATATTGTCATTCTTAATTGAAATTTACAAAAAAAATATTAACAAAAACAAAAGCCTACATCGACAGATCTGTGGTTAGTTCTCCAAAATGTTTGGAACAACCTACAAGCCAAGTTCCTTCAAAAACTGTGTGCAAGTGTACTATATATATATATATGTTTGTGTGGCATTATGTTTTTTTCACATTTTCACAGTTTTTAAATCCCCTGATGTAGCCATTTGATTGATTCGAACGGGTGATCTTCCGATCATGGTGCGTCCACTCGACCTACTGAGCAATCCCTGCCCACTATATTGTGAAACGAACTGAGGTAGACTAACTGTGTTATTTAAAGACTGCATGAAAATCCTCTTTTTTACTTTTTCTTAACTGGAGTACAGAAGTTAAATTAGTACTTTAGTGGTTACTGAAGTGTTTACTTTTTAACAATAGTATTTGTACTTCTACTAAAGTAATGATGTCTGTACTTTTTCCAAATGGCTGTTGTAACTCTCAACTCTTTCAGTTTCTGGAACAAGTTTGTGTGAGCCACAGTCAAGGAGCCACCAGAGGACACCTGCTAACCATCTGCATTATGGGTAGTGTAGGAGGAGACACTCACCTGATATGAAATAGTGCCGGAAATAATATAGAAGACCTCCAGAAACCACAAGAAGAACCAGGAGAAACAGGAGAACCAGGAGAGCTTTAGCCCAGGATGGAAATGGTTCTGTGGAGAAATATAAAAAAATTAAAAAAAAATAAAAATTGAAATGTTTACCTAAACTTCAACAGCACACAGACCTGTTCTGGACCTTTAACTACATCTCTGACCTTTGACCTGCAGCACTACTTTCTGTCTCAGGAGGTCTCTGTCCCTGTAGATGGTGCAGATGTATCCTCCACTGTCTCTCTCTGTGGGGTATTTCAGGGTCAGACTGAGGTCTCCAGTTCTCAGCAGGTCTTTGTTCATTTTCGTTCTGTCTCTGTAAAGGCTGTCCTGGTGTTTAAGGCGGTCACTTCTGTTTGAATACACATGGACTATCATGAGTTCTCGGTCAGAGTGAGTCCACTCCACACTGGTGTCCTCAGGCAGGCCAGGTTTTGTCTTGCAGGGCAGGATCACAGACTCTGACCCTTCCTCCACCTTCAACTCCACCTGCTGGTCTGAGTGGACAATAAATCACAATATTAGAATCTAGTTTGGGTCTTTATTTAGCATAAGAGAAATAAGATTCCTGATGTGTTTTTGTGTGCATATTCATCTCTACAGTGCTGTGATTTACTTCTACAGTCCAAAGATGAGGTGGTTAATGTGTACAGAATGAAAGGTTGTATGATTTTAAGCATGGCCTCTGGTCTAAAGCAGGGGCTTTTTTAGCACCCCCAAAGATTTCTTACTTTTTTTGACAATATTTGCTGTTTGTGTGACACACTACTAAAAATATAAAAAGCATACAGTACTTGGTTGAGAGGTAATATTTTAACAACAAAAGTATAGATAACCCCCCTCCCACACATACACAAAATGGTTTGTTCCAGCTCGGCTCTCCCCTACTCTGACTCTAGCGCTGTTGCTGCCAGAGCGATAGTGGCTGAGACGCAGCGGAGCAGAGGTGTAAGTGCCTGGCTTAAAACAGGGCATATTAGCTGCATTTAACCTTCAGTTACTTTTTATATAGTTAGGTAGGAGTCAGGCCATGCTTCTTTTTAGCTGAAAAACATTACACCAGGTGCAGTGTTGAAAACATGTTTTCTGACGATGTTTGCTATCCTACAATCCGTCCTACTCCGTAGTAAAATCAGCTACATTTGACTGTCCTGTTGCTCCCATTGAAATTTATATAGCCTATTTAAAATCTAAAACTTAAATGTAAAACTCTACTGTTTGAAATGGAATGAGAGAAGCTGGTTATTTTCTCATATGTGCATGTGCCAATATTTAACCCAAGGTACTAACTAGCTAACTGACTGGATTCCCATTAACCTTATAACTCCTGTTGTGCGTGTGTGTGTGTGTTTGTGCACAGAGAGACAGCCAGGTTCATAATGGATATAAGGAACCACATTCAGGTAAAGATGTAAGATCAAATGATCCGTCAATAAAGGATAATTTTGGATCAGTGTTTCAATATTTATATCTTTTATTAGATGTTCGTGTGGTTTGGTTATTTGCCTTTTGGTTGAAAGTACACTGAGAGAGGACTTTTTGTTAGTGATCTTAATAGTTTTTTTCATACTAATGTAATTTTTTCATCTAATTGAATCTATTTGTGTACGATTGTCAGTCCAAAGAGGGAGAGAGGAAAGAGGGAACGTGAGGAGAAAGTACAAGGTCAGGAAGAACCAGGTAAGGAAACAGACAGGGAGCAGTGACAGGCACAACAGAAACTGTTAAACTGCTTGAGAGAGTTGACCACCAAAAAGTGATAGACAGATTTGCCAACCTCAAGGTGCAGCGACATACTTTTTACTCTCTATGAGCATTCATTCATTATTCTCCCCCAGTAATTAAGGTTAGGATCTGTATTTTTATATCCCAATCCATTCTTCTTTTGCAGTGGTAGTCTTTTTCAGGATTTAAAAAAACTTTATCAGGTTTGATGGTTTTGTTACAGACTTTTCAAAAAAGTGCTTTACTTTTCTTTCACAAATGTGGGGATTGTGTTAAAATGTACAAAACAGTGATGTCATGTTTTGAGATAAGGACCCAGGCACAGAGAGACTTGATGAATTTAAGAATCTTATGATTTAATAAAGAAATTTGCAGACTTGCACAGAGAGGGTAAAATTCTGATGACTGATAATGCAGATGAAGATAACAGACGATGAGGACAGGGAGGAACAGGGGTTTAAATGCACCATGAAGACAGTCAGATGAGGGACCTATGGATTCTTCGATACCCAACATCCACAATGACGGCGAAACAACTAGAGCCAGGACGCCAGGTCAGGGGGGAGATATCATCACCCCCACCCGAGATTGGGTACATAGCCCCAAGTGCGATAGGAGAAGGATCGTTGAGTGCGAGAGGAACTGACCTGAAAAATAGGATCATGGCCAAGCTTGAAACCTGGATCCCCCGTAACCGGTTACCAAGATTACATGAAGTGCACTCAGAAGGTCTGCTAGATGATGTTAATGCAGCACTACGGACAATACCTGCAACCACGATTACCGACACTAACAAGCTGATCTACAATACGGCAGCAGTGATCAGTGAGATGCTTCGCTACAAGTTGAACAGCCACAAGGGGCAGTACCCTCCATGGAGAAAGAGGCTAGAGGGCAAGATCAAAGTAGCATGGAGGGAGGTTAGCCAATTAACGGAGTTGCAACCATCATGGAAGGACAGGCCCCTGCACGGTATGTACCACCGGCAGATAGAGGAGGTGGCTGATATCCAGAAATCCTACCAGTGGCTGAACAAAGCTGGACTGAAAGACAGCACAGAGGCACTAATCATGGCAGCACAAGAACAAGCTCTGAGTACAAGATCCATAGAGGCTGGGGTCTATCACACCAGGCAAGACCCCAGGTGCAGGCTGTGTAAAGATGCCCCAGAGACAATCCAGCACATAACAGCAGGGTGCAAGATGCTAGCAGGCAGGGCATACATGCAACGCCATAACCAAGTGGCCGGCATAGTGTACAGGAACATCTGTGCCGGGTATAACCTGGAAGTCCCGAGGTCAACATGGGAGATGCCCCCAAGGGTGGTGGAGAATGACCGAGCTAAGATCCTGTGGGACTTCCAGATACAGACGGACAAAATGGTGGTGGCTAACCAACCGGACATACAGTGGGGCAAAAAAGTATTTAGTTAGCCACCGATTGTGCAAGTTCCCCCGCTTAAAATGATGACAGAGGTCAGTAATTTGCACCAGAGGTACACTTCAACTGTGAGAGACAGAATGTGAAAAAAAAAATCCATGAATTCACATGGTAGGATTTGTAAAGAATTTATTCGTAAATCAGGGTGGAAAATAAGTATTTGGTCACCTCAAACATGGAAAATCTCTGGCTCTCACAGACCTGTAACGTCTTCTGTAAGACGCTTTTCTGTCCCCCACTCGTTACCTGTATGAATGGCACCTGTTTGAACTCATCATCTGTATAAAAGACACCTGTCCACAGCCTCAAACAGTCAGACTCCAAACTCCGCCATGGCCAAGACCAAAGAGCTTTCGAAGGACACCAGGAAAAGTATTGTAGACCTGCACCAGACTGGGAAGAGTGAATCTACAATAGGCAAGCAGCTTGGTGTGAAAAAATCAACTGTGGGAGCAATCATCAGAAAATGGAAGACATACAAGACCACTGATAATCTCCCACCATCTGGGGCTCCACACAAGATCTCATCCCGTGGGGTCAAAATGATCATGAGAACGGTGAGCAAAGATCCCAGAACCACACGGGGGGACCTGGTGAATGACCTGCAGAGAGCTGGGACCAAAGTAACAAAGGTCACCATCAGTAACACACTACAACGGCAGGGAATCAAATCCCGCAGTGCCAGACGTGTTCCGCTGCTGAAGCCAGTGCATGTCCAGGCCCGTCTGAAGTTTGCCAGAGAGCACATGGATGATACAGCAGAGGAATGGGAGAATGTCATGTGGTCAGATGAAACCAAAGTAGAACTTTTTGGTATAAACTCAACTCGTCGTGTTTGGAGGACGAAGAATACTGAGTTGCATCCCAAGAACACCATACCTACTGTGAAGCATGGGGGTGGAAACATCATGCTATGGGGCTGTTTTTCTGCCAAGGGGACAGGACGACTGATCCGTGTTAAGGACAGAATGGATGGGGCCATGTATCGTGAGATTTTGAGCCAAAACCTCCTTCCATCAGTGAGAACTTTGAAGATGAAACGAGGCTGGGTCTTCCAACATGACAATGATCCAAAACACACCGCCCGGGAAACAAAGGAGTGGCTCCGTAAGAAGCATTTGAAAGTCCTGGAGTGGCCTAGCCAGTCTCCAGACCTCAACCCCATAGAAAATCTGTGGCGGGAGTTGAAAGTCCGTGTTGCTCGGCGACAGCCCCAAAACATCACTGCTCTCGAGAAGATCTGCATGGAGGAATGGGCCAAAATACCAGCTACTGTGTGTGCAAACCTGGTAAAGACCTATAGTAAACGTTTGACCTCTGTTATTGCCAACAAAGGTTATGTTACAAAGTATTGAGTTGTATTTTTGTTATTGACCAAATACTTATTTTCCACCCTGATTTACGAATAAATTCTTTACAAATCCTACCATGTGGATTCATGGATTTTTTTTTCACATTCTGTCTCTCACAGTTGAAGTGTACCTCTGGTGCAAATTACTGACCTCTGTCATCATTTTAGGTGGGGGAACTTGCACAATCGGTGGCTGACTAAATACTTTTTTGCCCCACTGTAGTGGTGGTAGACAAACAGAAGAAGACGGCCGTAGTGATCGATGTAGCGGTTCCGAATGACAGCAATATCAGGAAGAAAGAACACGAGAAGCTAGAGAAATACCAAGGGCTCAGAGAAGAGCTCGAGAGGATGTGGAGGGTGAAGGTAACGGTGGTCCCCGTGGTAATCGGAGCACTAGGTGCGGTGACTCCCAAGCTAGGCGAGTGGCTCCAGCAGATCCCGGGAACAACATCGGAGATCTCTGTCCAGAAGAGCGCAGTCCTGGGAACAGCTAAGATACTGCAAACTAAACATCAGTAAAGAAGAACTCTTGTGTATGCATACAAGCCGGCATACGCAGGGTGATTTATGTTGTAAGATAAAGAGTGAACAATTTTCTATAAAGACTCTGTCCTAAATGAGGACAATGACATCACCAGCACACTGTGCACATGAAAAAAAAAAAGCAGAATTCATGTTTTTATGGACATTTAAATCAAATATTTCTGAGGTATTTCCCTCTCTTTTAGGTGAACGAAGCCTCAAATGAAAGCCAAACTTTTAACTCAACTGAAAATGGACCAATGTTTAAAACTAAAGTTTTTCCAGATAAAGGTACAAATAAAGTATGTCTCCAGCAGTTAGAACTCTGTTAGACCCTGGTTTGAAAGACTATCATCAGGACTCCCTGGGTGAACGTTTTCTGTGTTTGATTTCTGTTGTTTTAGTTTTCTTACAGGCAGAGTTACACTGTACTGCTGACCTTTGACCTGCAGCTGTACATCTTCCAATCTCACTTCATTTCTTTCATTGCTGAGGGTGCAGGTGTAGTTGCCACTGTCTGTCAGTTGGAGGTTTTTCAGAGTGAGGCCGAAGTCTAAAGAGTCCAGAGCATCAGGTCTCATCGATGTGCGCGCGCTGTAACGCTGGTTTTGTCCGCTCAGATCATCAGTTTCTTCTTGTCTCACATGGACAGATTTGGGATCAATATCATTGCGAGTCCATGTTACTGTGGGGTCCACAGGTGGTAAACCTGAGTACTGACAGGGCAGCAGGACAGATCTTTCCCCCTCATTCACCTCCACCAACACAGCCAGAGCATGCTGGGAAACTGAGGACACACAAACAGAAACAAAAATTATCTGTGACCTGTGGATTACAGCAAGGAATCACAGCTTAATCTGAACATGTTTAATGTAGATGTATTCTGCTGTTAGTGTAGTTACACATGCTAATAGTTATAAGGGAAATGTTAATGAATGTTGTGATGCATTCACGGGAAATTGTCTGCTCAGAGGACGGGAAGCACAAACCTGCACGATCTCTCCTGCTGCACTTCAACACATTAAAGAGAGAGAGATGAAAGAAAAGCTGATGATGAGAGAGAGAGAGGAAGGTGTACTTACCATGCAGGAGGATCACAAACACCACAAACATCTTCATGTTCCTGTCAAACTCAGAGACTCTTTAAAAGCCCTTCAGGACATCAGCTCACAGCAGCTTCACTTTCCTCTGCTGATCATCTACTGACACTCTCACACTGCTTCACTGTCACAGCTCAGAGTTCAGCTTCACACTTTGTTAAAGCACATCTGTGGAATGAAGTCCGGCCGGCCACAGATCACTTCTGAGGAAAGAGGAGGACGTCGGCTTTCCTCGTAGTTTCACGCCCGAGCGCTCCGGTTGGAGGCGGCTGCTGCGGCCTCACCCTGACACGCACAAAGCTCCGCCTTCAGTCCTGACACTGAAACATCCACTGTAGCTACAATGATGCTGATGTGACCCTCAGCAGCTGGATTTCCTCTCCATAGATGTGTTTCCATGCAGATCATGGACATAAAGCAGCTCCAGGATGAAGAGTGTGAAAGAACTTCTTCCACTACAGTATTCATTACAGCACTGTGGCACTCCACAAACCCTCACACTGTCTCAATCCCTGTTTCCAGTTTGACTGAGAGAAGGCCTGAAGCTCAGCCAATCACAGGACAGGAAGTGATCAGCTGACACAGTGATTTGAAGCTGTCAGGGTGAGGCTGCTTCATGCAGGTGTGAAACTATGAGGAAGCTGAACGCCTCCTCTTTCCTCAGAAGTGATCTGTGGCAGTCTGCCATCATGTTTGGCTGCTCACACTGAATGTGACTCACTGAAAGCTGACAGAGACAAACTCTGATTGTGTTTGTGCTGCTCACACTGAATGTGACTCACTGGAAGTAAAACTACACGTACACAGGTGTGTGTCAGGTATATTTAATTTTCTGTTAGTGACTGAAACAAAGAAATATTTTCAGACACAGGAAGATTTTTGTGTCTTTAAATGATCTTTAATCAAGTTTGGATTCACACATTTGTAAAATACTTCATGTTATTTTGTTATTTGTGTCTGGATTGAGGCACAAATGATTTTGTTTGTATATCTTAGTTTGTGCCTGATGATCACATCATACACTAGTGATGGTAAATTTGATTCTTTTTACTGAATCGAGTTTTAACCCTAGAACACTGGGTGATTTTCACCCGAGCAAATGTATTTACATAATTTTCAATATGTTGCGTTTGTCTGAGTGTGGTGGGTCCCTGGGTAGCTTCAGCATTGTCTTTGACGTATTTGAAGGTGTGGGTGTTTCCCTACCCCAAATCCTGCTTTTTCCTACAGCAATGTGTTCAAAAAAAAAAAAAATCATTTACTGTCCCTCTTCAACTACAGTTGTCACCCTGTTGCAGGTTTAGTGTTTTTGGCATCCCAGCTAGTGAGTAACACATAGGTAAGGTTTGTTTAACTTGGCAACTGTTAGCTGATTAGATTTATTTTTCTTTTCTTTTTCTTTTTTTTTTTTTTATCTAAAAGCTATGTTATGTAGCTAGCTGTGACATGACCTTAGTAGGAACAATAAAAGCAAACTAAAGGGAGATCCCACAAGTGATGAAAGTTAAAGAAAATCACACGCCAGGCTCCAGTGCTTTTCTCTTTACCAAAGAACTAACCTTGGTTTCCTTCCTCCCTGACAAAGCTTCAAAAAAGAAGGTTGTACTGCTCCTGTCATCCATGCATACACAACCAAGCATAGGACCCACTCATAAGCCCGAAGTGATTGAATTTTACAACAAAACAAAGGGAGGTGTCGATACTTTTGACCAGATTTGCGCTCACTATGGTTGTGGAAGAAAAACCAAGAGATGGCCATCATGCGTGTTCTATGGCATGATCAATGCTGGTGTGATAAACTCATGGATCATTCACAATGAGAATGCAATGAAGAGAGGTGAAAACCAAATGCAGAGGAGGCCTTATATGCAGGCTTTGGCATTGGCACTCATCAAACCATGGGCAGAGCAGAGGCTCCCCTCTTCAAATCTGTCACGTCAACTCAGAGTCCTGATCTGTAGCGTGCTCGACATCCCTACCCCTGGCACTCTTGAAGGTGAGGCAGGACCAGTGGCAGCAGAAAGCAGTGGTCCCTTAGTGAGGTGTGCTGACTGCCCCACAGGCTTGGACAGGAAGACGCGATACAGGTAAGTAAGAGTGGTCCTGGAATTTGCATGTTATCCTTATTTAGTGCAGTGGTTATGAATAAATATCAACAAGTGGTGATTTCCAAGGGAATTCATATGGTAAAAAAATATTTTAGTCAACTGGTCATTTTTACCCACTCAAAAAATGCCATTTTTTGTTTCTCTCTCCTCCAGCTGTTCACGTGTCAAGGAGACTGTGCCTTCACCAGGGAAGACTCAAATATCCCAGGAATGGGTGGACCAAAGACCAAGTTTCCAGCATCATTATATTTTTGTTTAGGGTTTGTTTTGTTCTCCAACTGCTAATTTTCCAGAAATTTTGGAGCATTTTTTAGGGTCTCCCCATGAAACTTTTTTTCCATTTTGTTAGATATGGCACAGCTGAAAATAAAAGAAAACCATTCTAATTTGTCATGTTTTGTCATATATTTCATATATTTTGATGACAAGTACTTTTTGTTGGGTATGTTATATTGGGTAAAAATCACCCGGCGTTAGTGATGGTGTTACTATTTTTAGCGATAGTGTTCTAGGGTTAATGAGTCACTCACCAAAGTGAATCGGGTTTTTTGAGTCATTTGATTCAATGAGTCAGTTGACCAGAGAGTGCAAAAAATTTACATTTTCACTCAAATTTAATTTGTTTCTCTTTTCATGTAAATCCCACTGCTAAGATGAATGATTAAAAAAAAAAAAAAAAAACTATTTTATAGAGAGAAAAAAAAAGCAAAAACATTTCTAAAATTAAGCAATTTCCTATCAAAATTGCTTATTAAACATTTATTTTGTTTATTTTTATTTTATTAGTATTTTCCTTAAATGTGTTAAATATATATTTTCTCATCTAAATGTGCACTGAGCTGTGAGCCAGGAGCCGGTAATGCGCCTTAACATTGGTTGCCAACCAAGAAGAAGAAGAAGCTGTGAGCCAGGAGGGAGGGGGTGAGTGAGTGATTCGTTCGCTCGCTCTATGATTCAGCACAGGAGGGAGGGGGTGAGTAGCTCAAATGTGTTGTTAGCATGTTAGCAGCGCGATTAGGGATGGGTATTGATAAGATTTTCACGATTCCGATTCCATTTTCGATTCTGTTTAACGATTCGATTCTTTATCGATTCTCTTATCGATTCTTTTTAAAAAAGAACACTAAGGTCGATTAGCTTAGAACTTTGTTTTATATCTTCTCTTTGAACAAGATAGAAATTTAGGAGTAACGTGGCCTTACAAACCCAACAGTGAGATCTTAAGAGATCCAGCCTACGGCTCTTCAATGTGGTGTCACAGGGTCCCCAGGAAAAAAAAACGTAAATGTAAAATAATAAAATAAATATTCGTCTGTAGCAATAACAAAGTATAACATAAATTATAAATTAAACACATTCACTTACCAAAAATCGGGGGCATCTGCTGTGGCAGCCTTTGAGCACAAACTCAGTCACTGCTCGGTGACATTCGTCTATCCTGGCCTGAAAGGAGACGCTACCGGTAGACTGCAGCAAGAACTGCCAGCATCTGAGCCAGCCAGACTCTGTCTGTCTCATCATGGTCACCTAAATGCACAGTAATGGCAGTAATGGCAGATAAGGCAGATCGCACTAACATAATATGGACTGTTAGTTGATTATTTACCTGCCGCATTAACAGGAGAAGACGTGCAAACGTTACCGCTGCTGCTGGGTTGAGATTCATGAGTCCGGAGCGGAATTAAAAACACGACATTCATTTAAGGTCATCGCGTGTTTTGTGAGCAAATGCTTTTGCATATTCGCAGTGTTTCCTCCCTTAAATGAAATATCTACTTTGCAAGTTGCCCTGTTGTCATCGGTTCTCATAAAGTATAACCAAACTTTTGAGCGTTTGAGCCGCTTTCGCGCCATGTTTCCTGCCAGGTAAATGACGCTCCGCAACGTGGTGACGTCATTCGGGGCGACTGGAATCGATAAGGGAATCGTTTGCAAAAATGGCAAACAATTCCAAGGAATTGAAACAGTGGGAACCGGTTCTCAACAAGAACCGGTTTTCGATACCCATCCCTAAGCGCGATGCTACTGTGAACCGAGGAGCTATTTTCTTGATGTGAGCTTCTACTCGGGGTTTTTTCTTCCAGTTCAGGGCAGAAATTTTTTTGTTACGACACTGGATGTTGTGTTTTTCTCCACAATTTTAATTATAAGCTAGATACATTGCTGCTAACAGCAACAGGGATGAGTCAGTAAGTCAGTTGGGCTTGTGAATCATGATTCATGAGTCAGTAAAGTGATTCTAGAGTATTGAACGATTCGTTCATGATTCGCGCATCACTATCATACACAGCTGTAACCCAGAAAACACATTATATACTGCGATAAATGCACTGCCCAAGTGTCCTCTCTCCCCACTGCCTTTCAGCAGCAAACAGATCGTCAGAGGAGCCAATGTGATGATGAAGTTTAACATATATACAGCAATATTGCCAAAGAGTGCCAAAGCACTTTAAGCACAAGCACTTTCTCAGTAACTTCTCTTTCTTGTAGAACTGTGCTGCAAATAAAGAACTTTGTGTTCACAAGATTGTTAGTTAGTCTATATTGTCTGTATGGACAGCAATTTTAAAAATGTAAAGCTGCAGTGTTAATCGATGCGACTGAAAACTCTGAGTGTGCCTAAGAACAAAAGTCAGGCGCACCAGTGCAACCATGATGTTAGATTTGTATTGTTGATTGTCATTTATGCTTAGAAACATTTACTCATTTATGCTTAGAAATATTTAACCATAGATGCTTAGAAGTGTATAATCAATTGTGTAGTGATAAGTTGTGTGATCTTTAACAGGCTACAGAGGCCTGGTGTGCATTCCACACTGGGAGCATGGGAAAGTTCGTACCTTGTTTAATTGTTATAGCAGGATTAACGTAGTTACGTCTGTTCTAGTCTAAGTGCTTTTTGTGTATAAATGAACTGCTAGACTTCCTTACTGTGTTATCTAGGATGAGGGGGGGTCTACCCTCTTCCTGACCAAGGATGTTTGCTTGTGTGCTTTTATGACCCTTTGATCAGCAGTAACACACACACACACACACACACACACACACACACACACACACACACACACACACACAGTATTCTTTGTTCACATGTATACCTATGCAAGACGTCATATGTTAATGAACCTATGCATATTCATGTAACCTCAATAAAAGGACAGTGTACGGGAGGACGGACGAGAGCAACTGGGGCCAAGCGAAGGAACGGCGTTTGTCCGGTTCTCTCCCGTGCACGAGTAACATGAAGAAGTTTGCCTACTTGCGTCTTGCTTTGCGGTGTAATTATATTGCCTTCAACGTTCCAGCGAATAGGTTTATGCTACAAACCTAACACATGACAAAAGTTAGTCTAGAGCCATGTAATTACTTTACATAATGTGAGGAATAAAAAACTCTCATCTTCTCCAGAGTTGAGCAGTAAGTACTTAAGTACAATTTTAAGGTATCTGTACTTTAACTGAGTAGTTTTTATAAAACTACTTTTTACTCACTACTTTTATTTTGAGATATTAGAATCAGAACAGAAAAGAAAAATAAGAAAGAAATTGGTGAGGAAGTTTACAGAAGGAGAGGGAGAGAGAAAAAACCCAACTGAGGATCTGCTCCAAACCTGCCCTAAAAAAAAACAAAAACCCAAGCAGGCGCCTGACATGTAACAAATATGTCAAAGTCAGGTTTCTGTTTAAAACACTGAATGTTTGAGTTACAAATACACAGATTTAACTACATTAACTTAACTGTGGTGTAAAAACTGGATTCATTGACTGCTATGTAGCAAACATAGAGCTCAGTTTAACACACAGAGTAGAAAGGTCTGTATAAGAATGAAGCTGCTGATGCAGGGCTGTACACATGTTCCTGTTTAGAGGCAAAGTCGCCCTCTACAAAGTAGCAACAGGAAATAGAAACATAGTTTTATTTTCCTTCTTTTTCTTCTGGTTCAAGCTGAATACAGTTAGAATAAAAAGTTAGACTAAAGTTTGTACTCACATATACTGATATGATTTTAATCATTATGTTAATACAGCACAAGCTTCAGTTAGCTTTGCACAAAAATACAAACATTGTTCCAACTTCCTGCTCTGACTCGGCCTCAGGATGTCTAAATGGCAACGTAAAGAAGTTGAATCAGTACTTTTACTTTTACTTTTACTGGAGTATTTTTAATAGTAGTATTTGTAGTTCTACTTAAGTACTGAATGTCTGTACTTTGCCAACTCTCCTCATGTCCTGATGTGTTTACCTGTCCAAGCTGCACAGGTGAGTCTGACTCTGAGCTCAGCAGGATTCAGCCTGAAGCCTCTGCAGTGAGACAGCACCCTGACCCTCACACTCAGCTTTTCATTCTGCTTCTTATTACACTTAATGGTCTGTGTTTGATATGTGACTCACTTATATATTGTTATTGTTTTAATCCACAGCTCAGACTCTTCTTTTAAATTAAACCAATCGTTTCCTCCTCTTGCTGTCAGTGTGGTTACTGAACATGAACTCTGATCTCTGAGTGAGAGCAGCACAGACTGAATACCAGGATAACAACCTGACATACTGTTTGGTTTTTACATGTATTATTATTAGGGCTGTCAGCATTAATGCGTTAATGTGGTCATCACGATTAACGCGATTAAAATTTTTAACGCATTAAAGCCATCAGGTGTGCAGAATGTAATATAATAATTAGGGCTGTCAGCATTAACACATTAAAACAGGCTAATTCACGTCTGCGTTAACTCGTTAACACGAATTAGCCCACGTTACTCACTCAACAAAGACCAAAGCAGACCCCTGGATGGGGCTCAGCCAGCAGACACAGGAAGAAAGGACAAACTTTGGACAAACTGCCCGAAATGTGTTGACAGTGACATTTCAGGGATTTTGAGTCAGTCTGTGCTTCAGATGGGTTAATTGTTAATCGCGTTACTCATGATGGCATTAACACGTTAATGTGGCTTAAATGTGCCCAAAAGAATTGTTTTTCCAAGTGCATCATTACAATGTAGCTGCCATCACCAGTGTGTGAATGGGTAGATGACTGAATGTAGTGTAAAGCGCTTTGGGGTCATTAGGAACTAAGCGCTATACAAATACAGGCCATTACTGCTTTTGCTATAATAGTTATATTTTATTAGAAATTTATTAGGATTTTTTATTTTGAGTTATTACAATCAGAACAGAAAAGAGCGTCTGAAGAAAAGAAAAAGAAAGAAACTGGTGAAGATGTTTACAGAAGGAGAGGGAGAGAGAAATAGAGATGGAGAAAAAACACTGAGGATCTGCTCCAAACCTGCCTAAAACACACACACACACACACAAAATCAACAACAGAGATTTTTTCTGCATATCTTGGTAACAACCAAGATATGTACAAGTACCAGTAAATGACAATATTAAATGTTACTGAGCAGCACACAGGACTACATGATATGTTTAGAGGCAGCAGCCAAGATAGTGTGTTTCTGTGAGTACGTGTGAGTACACCTGTGTGTGAGCCCCCCCCCCCCCCCCCCCCCCCCCCAGGATATGAAGCAGACATGGAGGAGATGCAGGCACCAGACATCTAGATGGCCCCAGAGTACGAGAGTCTAAAGAGGCTGACCGCAGGGGCAATCGCACTACCTACTCAGAAAAGACCAAAGCAGACCCCTGGACGGGGGTCAGCCAGCAGACACAGTGCAGAAGCCCCAGGGGGCCCTGGCAACAAGCCCGCAGGCTCCGCCAGCAGCCGGCTATGCCAGAGCAGACCACGCACCAGGCCCAGAGTCCTGAGACTCAAGTGCCCTCCCACACCCCAGCAGGGGCCCGACAGAGCCAAGCGGGCCAGGCCACACCAAGCAGATGCTGGGAGTGACTCAGTACACACCCGAGCACCCAGCCCTGGACATGTGGACTGAAGGTCCACCTGTGAGACATGAAGACCCAGGATCCTGATCTCCATGGATGGAAAACAGAGAAATTTAATCAAGTGGAAGATCTTTCAGACTCATTGATCCAGCTCATTCTTTGGATATAATCAGAACTATTAATCAGCATCATTTTGTATTTCTTTTGGAAAATCAGACAAACACTAAAACATCATTATCCGTTGTTATCCGTGTGTAAATAATTGTTGAGAATACATTTTTTAAACTCAAATGAAGCTGGGACTCAAACAGCAGAACATTTTTATACCACATTTGTCTTTTTTAATTCCTTGAATATAATGGTAACTTTAAAAATTATATTCATTATTATTATTATTATTATTATTCTAACAACTGAAGAAGCTTCTCGGATGAGAGGTGAAACGTCTTCAGGGAAATCTAAAGAAGTCCAGAGCTTTTCTTTCCAAGCTCCTTAGACTACGATGACTGAGAACCTTCACAGACATTCCTGATTATTATTATTTGCTTTCGTTTATGTATTTATGCCTTTAAGTGTTTTTTTATTTAATTGTTCACCTGGTTTACTAAGTTGTATTTGACATTTCTGTTCAGCTGGAGCTTAGAGACAGATTTACATTTCCAAATATCACCGTGTTTATTTCCGGTTTGTTGTCACCATTGATCAGGTGCACAGTGCTGTGTTTTTTTTTTTTCTTTTTTCTTAGTAAAATTAACATACAAACAAAATGCACCATATATTAGACATTCAGAGACTAGACATTTCTTACATATTAGCAATTTTCATACATAGGAAAAAGAAACTATAAAGATGGGGTCACATAATTTAACAGATTATTAACTCGCTAAATCAAAATCTTCCATAAAGGAAACAACAAAAGCAGCCTTTTTCTTTTTAACTAAAGTCAAAGATTTAACCAACAGGTTTCAGTCGTTTTTCCAGTGAGCCAGTGTTGGTTTGGTCTTAAAAAAACGACATTTATGTATAAATTGCTTGCACAAGATTAAAAACACATTAACACCATAATTAGCTTTCTTTTCTTTCAAAAACACTCCAAACATTATCATATTTAAGGTAAATGGGGTAATTTGGATCCCACTGGAATGAAGCCAGGTATGAAAATCCAACCAAAATATTTGTATAAAATTGCACAAAAAGAATAGATGGTCCAAATCCTCCTCTTCTGTTTCACAAAATACACAATTACCCGTTTCTATTTTGAATCTATCACCAAGGAGTCTATTTGTCAGGTAAATTTTATTCAAAATTTTAAATTGGACTTCTTTCCCTTTGGCAGAGATAGGTTTAACTTTAAGCCTGAAGCTTTTGAGAATGTAGTGATTATTTGTTTTACCAGGGGAATCTGATGTTCATTTTTTAAGAAAAGAGTAGTGTAATTATTAAAAAATTATCCATAATCTCAATTCCGGCAACGCTGCTGTTTTTTTTCATTAGAATTGCGAGCATCTCCACAACCATTATGAATAACAACGGAGAGCTTCCACGCCCTCCTGTGCTGTGTTTAGTGCGGAGAAACGGAGCTCAGAGGGCTGAATGAGCTCGGCTCAGACCGGAAACAGCGCAGACACGAGGCTACTTTAGCATGGTTAGCTAGCTCTGCCATACCGGAAGAGTCCAATCTGTGACTACAAAGTCCACAGTCTGTTAGTCTGGTCTGTTTCTAACCTTCTCTCATACTTTTACTATTAAAGCCTCATCATTAAATCTGTATTTCCAACACTGTGTGAATTTCCATCACGTCAGAGGCGCGAGCTGCGCCTGAGTGTAGCACTTCCGCTCACAGAGGACTGTCTGCGGAGCTGCTGCAGGTTAAACAGAGACTTTCTTACCGTTCATGAGGAGCAGGAACACCACCAGCGTCTTCATCCTCCTTTAAAAACAACTCAAACCGACACAAAGTCCCGTTAAATCCTCTGCTGACCCAACGAACCCACACCTGGACACACCTGCAGCTCCAAACACGCCCACGCACAAAGGTTACTTTCTGTTTAACAGGAAGTCTCCGTGTGTCGCAGATATCAGATAATAAAATGTGAAGTAGATTTGAAATAAAACGTATAAATGTGCCACATGAACACAAACAGCTGGATCATTGTGGTCTGACAGGCCTGTTAAAGAAAGTCTGAGGCTCAGTGATGTTTGTGGGAATAGTTCATGGAGCTGTGATCACCTTCATGCAGGAAGTGAACTTTGTCATGGTGAAATTATAAAAGCGTTTCTATTTAAAATATGCTTTATAAAAATAAAACATTATTAAATTATGATTTAAAGCTTCAGCCTTTAAAGTGGTGAGAGAGTTAAACTGAACACATCCTGTTAAAATCTGATTCAAGAGGCAGTAATAAGATCTGCCACAGATTAATAACATAATCTGAGTTATGGAAGAGCCTCAATAAATTAAGAGTAATATCATCAATTTTTTTCATTAAACTTAAGTCATAACTTTTATTAATTTGGGATCTGACATAACCTTTTATAAATGTGTTTTATGATATAAATGCTCATGTACTGATGAGAAAAGAAGAAAAATGTGACTTCTTCACATTTCCTTTTAATTGTCTGTGTTGAAACCATCAAAATTTACTCTGACAAACATTTAAGTTGTAACAATGGGAGATGTTGACATCAGTTTTGGGATTTTTGTTTATTTTCCTTTTATTGTTTAATCAGTAAAAAAAAACATAATTAAAACTATGAAATTGTAGTCATGCTTTTATGAGTGTGATGTGATTACTGGTAGATCCTGTGTTTGTGTACCAGAGCCTATGAGCAGCCATTGAACCAGCAGCACACATGCTTCCTTCCAGCTTAAATGGGAAGTCAGATTTCCAGCTGGGAAAACCAGAGAAGCTCCACCAGCCTGGACTTCAAGATGGTGACAGCGTAGTAAAACCTTAAAGAAGGATCTTTGTTGGTTCTTGGAAGATGTTTCTGTCATGTGATACCTGGAGAGTCTCAGGTGTGTGACTCCTGGAGGAGCCGTCACCTTGGAGGTGGTGCTGAGGGTTATTGACCCACTATTGATCATGTGACTCATCACATAACCAACATGTGAAACATGGCGTGGGTCATTACCATCACAGGTGTGACTTGCCTCACCCTATCATGTGACCTGCTGAGGTCACCTGATTGTGAGCGGGTGTTGAGGCGTCTGGGAAGGATCTCAGACTGCATTGTAGGTGGTGGACAGTCGGTGTCGTATTTTATTTTATCGTATTCATCGTAAACCTCGTAAACATCTGTTCAAACTGTCTGACTTCTCTGTCCACAATGTGAACATTGGCATCCTCGAAAGAGTGACCTTTGACCTTTAGATGCAGATGGACAGCCGAGTCTTGTCCTGTGGAGGTGGCTCTTCTATGTTGTGCGTTTATGAAGTGGCTGTTTGGTCTCTCCAATGTACAGGTCTGAGCATTCCTCACTGCACTGTACAGCATACAGCACATTGTTAAGTTTGTGTTTGGGATGAACCAGTTTGTGTCTGAGTGTGTTGCTGGGTCTGAAGTACACTGGGATGTCGTGCTTGGAGAAGACTCTCCTGGGTTTCTCTGATAAACCTGCTACATAAGGGATGATGCTGTTGTTCTGTCTGTTGCTCCCTTCTCTGCTTGCTGTCTCAGACTCCTTCTGTTGTGTCTCCACTAGTTTCATAAAGGCCCAGTTTGGATAACCACATGCTTTAATGTTCCTTTTCTTTCTCTTCACCTTAGAGGGAACGTTCCCTGTTGCCTTCAAGCCGTTATGACCTGGATGGTTGAAAAAGTGCACAGACTTAGTAAAACTTGTAATCTGTAGAGTAAATCATTTGGAAGTGCCACCATCAGGCCGGAGCCTTTCTGTGTTTGCGTGTTCTTCCAGTGTTTGTGTGGGTTTAAAGCTTCAGACTCACACGTGCAGCCATCACCTCACAGATAAACAGCAGCACTGAGTTGCTCAGCGTTAAATAATGATCACATTAAAATGTTTATCTAACGCTTTGTGCACTAAATCAGCAGATTGATGATTTTTTGCTTTAATCTCATGTTATTTGTTACAGCTGCTACATTTTAATTTCATCTTCCTCACAGATTTTAAATTATTTTATCATCATCATCTACTGCCTTATCACCAAGATGGCGCCGCGTATGGTTGCCCTGGTGCTTCAGTGCGTTACTTCTGTTTTGTTTTTGTGCACAACTTCTGTGTCTGGGCACTCCTCTGGATATTCTTACACCAGAGAAGAGCTTCTTAACCACAGGACTACAACAGCTGTGGATTTACTTCCAATATTTGTCGCATCTGCGGCAGATTTACTGCAGACTCTGATCAGGAAAGTGAGACGCCGAAAGAGAGGAAAACGAGCCGGCGCACTCGTGCGTCTGAGGAGACGCGGACTGAGAACGGCCCTTCCTGGGATCTTCCTTTCCAATGTACGCTCACTCAGGAACAAGATAGACGAACTGGCCCTGATTAGAAGCATGAACAGAGACTTTGCCTCCTCCTGTGTCTTATGTTTTACGGAGTCGTGGCTCAGTGAGGACATCCCGGACAGCGCGCTCAAGCTGGAGGGCTTCCATCTGCTGCGCGCGGACCGGCAGGCCTCTCTCTCCGGTAAAACCAAAGGTGGAGGGGTCTGCTTCTACATCAATAGTGGCTGGTGCACAGATGTGACAGTGATTGCTCAGCACTGCTCTCCCTCTCTGGAATATCTTTTTATTCACTGCAAACCGTTTTATTCTCCGCGGGAGTTTGCTTCATTCATCCTGGCCGCTGTTTACATCCCGCCAGACGCAGATGCGCAGGCAGCTCAGTGCGCACTCGCGGAGCAGATACTGCACATGGAGCGGACATTCCCGGACTCTCTCATCATTGCTCTTGGGGACTTTAACAAAGCCAATCTGAGCCATGAGCTTCCCAAATACAAGCAGTATATTAAATGCCCGACCAGAGAGGAGAGGACATTAGACCACTGCTACAGCACGATCAGCGGGGCCTATCGTGCGGTGCCCCGCGCTTCACTCGGACTTTCTGACCACGTCATGATCCACCTGATCCCCACGTACAGACAGAGGCTGAAGCTCTCCAAACCTGTCGTGAGGACCAAAAAACTGTGGAGCAACGAGGCTGTGGAGGAGCTTCGCACGTGTTTGGAGTCTACAGACTGGGACACATTGAAGGCTGCTTCTAACAGCTTGGACGAGTTTACGGACACTGTCACCTCCTATATCCACTTCTGTGAGGACAGCATTGTGCCATCACGCACCAGGGTGAGTTATAACAATGACAAACCCTGGTTTACTCCTAAACTCAAAAAGCTGTGGCTGGAAAAGAGAAAGGCGTTCAGAAGCGGAGACAGGGACTGCTACAGAGAGGCCAAGTACAGGTTCACTAAAGAAGTGGACATTGCCAAACATCAGCACTCTGAGAAGATGCAGCAGCAGATCTCAGAGAATGACTCGGCCTCTGTGTGGAAAGGTTTTAGGAATATCACCAACTACAAGCCTAAAACCCCCCACTCCACTGACGACTTGCTCTTAGCCAACACCCTTAACGACTTCTACTGCCGTTTTGACGAGCCATCAGGCAGCCTTCATACCTCCAACGGCCCCAACAATAGAGACACTTTGGACACTCATTCCCCCACCTCTCCCCCCTCCATAGAGCCATCACCACCTTCAATCACTTCACCTGCAACACCCCCCTCCTCACCCCACACAAAAGAGGATTTCACACCACCTCCTCCCACCACAACTCTTCATATTCATGAAGCAGATGTGAGGAAGCAGTTTAAGAGTCTGAATGCTCGGAAAGCTCCCGGCCCAGACGGTGTGTCTCCTGCCACCCTCAGACACTGTGCAAACGAGCTGGCCCCAGTGTTTTCTGGCATTTTCAACTCCTCACTGCAGGCATGTCATGTGCCTGCCTGCTTCAAGTCCTCTACCATAATCCCTGTCCCCAAGAAACCTAGGATCACTGGACTAAATGACTACAGACCCGTGGCTCTGACATCTGTGGTCATGAAGTCATTTGAGCGCCTGGTTCTCTCCTATCTCAAGACCCTCACGGCCCCCCTCCTGGACCCCCTGCAGTTTGCATATAGAGCCAACAGGTCTGTAGACGACGCCATCAACATGGCCCTACACTTCATCCTGCAGCATCTGGACTCCCCAGGAACCTACGCCAGGATCCTGTTTGTGGACTTCAGCTCTGCCTTCAACACCATCCTTCCAGACCATCTCCGAGGCAAGCTTTCCCAGATGAATGTGCCTGATCCCATCTGCCGGTGGATCACTGACTTCCTGACGGACAGGAAGCAGCATGTGAGGCTGGGAAAGAATGTCTCGGACTCCCGGACCATCAGCACCGGCTCCCCTCAGGGCTGTGTTCTTTCTCCTCTGCTCTTCTCCCTGTACACCAACTGCTGCACCTCCACCCACCAGTCTGTCAAGCTAATCAAGTTTGCAGATGACACCACCGTTATTGGACTCATCTCGGACGGGGATGAGTCTGCCTACAGGAGGGAGGTTGAACGTCTGGTGTCCTGGTGCAGCCACAACAACCTGGTGCTGAATGCCCAGAAGACAGTGGAGATTATTGTGGACTTCAGGAAGCACACAGCCCCACTCCCCCCATCATCCTGACTGACACCCCCATCACCTCTGTGGACTCATTCCGCTTCCTGGGTACCACCATCACCCAGGACCTGAAGTGGGAGCCCACCATCACCTCCGTCATCAAGAAAGCCCAGCAGAGGATGTACTTCCTGAGGCAGCTGAAGAAATTCAACCTGCCAACACGGACGATGATGCAGTTCTACACTGCAATCATCGAGTCCATCCTCACCTCCTCCATCACCGTGTGGTACGCTGGAGCCACTATCAGGGACAAACAGAGACTGCAGCGTGTTGTGCGCTCTGCTGAGAAGGTGATTGGCTGCAGACTCCCATCTCTGCAGGACCTGTACACCTCCAGGACACTGGGGCGTGCAGCTCGGATCTCAGCTGACCCTTCTCACCCTGGACACAGTCTGTTTGACCTGCTCCCCTCAGGCAGGAGGCTCCGGTCCATTCGCACCAGAACCTCTCGCCATAAGAACAGTTTCTTCCCCTCTGCTGTTGGACACATGAACAATAACCGTATGACTGTTCCCACCACTAACACATGACCCTACGCTGTGTTCACTGCATCATTCAATGTTTGGCACTGATCACCACCTGCACTCATGTATATATCATGTATATATCATGTATATATCTACTTAGCACTTTTAATTCTTATTCTTATTTTTATTTTCATGTCTTTTTAAGCGTTATCTGACACTATGTTTGCACTGAAGCACCGCAGCAATTTCCTAATGTTGTAAACCTGCTCAACAATTGGCAATAAAACCCTTTCTGATTCTGATTGTACTGACGTCTGATTGGAGCAGGCAGCAGTTACAGGGATCATTTCTGCAGAAGAAGAAGAGTCATGTGACATGTGACCATCAGGTCAGAGTCTGCCTTCATCCTCACACCTGCTGTGCTGCTGACACTGACACCTAATCAGTTTTGAAGATTAACAATGGCTAACACTGAGCAGTGCTGATTTTCTAACACTGGAAAAGAACTCAAAATGTTAGAAATATTCCAGTGACACACCTGCATCGGGATTCAAAATAACACTTTTGTGATTTTCAAAGATTTAATCAAGGTCATCTAACTTAGAATTATAATGATATTTAGTAAGCCCCTGAATAATTTTTTTAGGGTGTATGGTATTATGGGGTTTTTGTACTTCCAAAGCTGTGAATTTACGTACCACCAGAAAAAGCTTTTGTGTTTCTCTGTATGGAATGAAGCTGTGGAACAGTTTAAGTATTTAGTTCAAGCAACGTCCAAACATAAAGCAGTTCAAAAAGACTTATAAAGATATGATTTTCATGAGTTACGAAGAAGGGGAAAATGTTGAAAATCATTTAAGGTCAATATTTAAGAAATTTTATGATGTGGTGTATATATTGTATCTGTCACGGGCCATGGGTCGATGACCCAGTGTTTTTGTATTATTGCCGTTATCCTATGATTTATTCTTTGTATTTAACTTCTAGTGTTCTGAGTTCTGTTTTGTATTCTAGTTTCGAGGTTTAGTTCTGTGCTCAGTTTGTTTCCTGATTTGCTTTGAAAGTCTGTTTAATGTCAGTGTTTCTAGTTTCGCATCGTCTGTCTCATTAGGTCTAATTTCTCCAGGCTGTGTTCCCACCTGTTGTGTTCTCCAGTGTTCAGGGTTGCGTCCTACTCTCATTCTTGCCCATATGTTCTGTTTTCATGCTCTGTTCTTAGCTGTTCAGGTTTAGGTTTTGTTTTGTGTTTTGCCAGCAATAAAGCTCAGGTTCTTTTGAGTTAACTTTGGCCTCCATGAGTCCTTATTTTAGGTCCTTTACTGCCTGCCTGCACACGCACCATGACAATATCAGAAATCTCTTCATTATTATTACTGCACATTATATCAGTAAGGAAGCTGACTAAATATTGACTGATAAATTATGGTAAAGGGGTGGGATTAAGTAAGTGTGTACTTCTTGATATGTAACCAAATCAGAACAGTTGAAGAAATATTGAAATGTATTAACTTTATTTTTATAGCAGTTTTTTCTCTTTTTTTTCTTTGCTAAAGGGACTTCATATATTGTTTCCATGATAAAAAAAAAAATCCCAGAAAGAATCAGCAAACTAATAATCACACAAAAAATATTTAATCATAAACACAAAGTCCGGAAACTCAAAGAGCCAGGACCATGACAGTTTCAGCCTGCTGTATTTCCTGTGCTTGTTTCCACGGTGACTGGGGTGACCAGCTATTGGACATTATGTTTGTTCCTCTGATTTCCAAAAGTGAACGTGTGTCAGCAGAAACCTTTGGTTCACAAACACGTCTGCATTTATCTCTATGAAAGCCAAAGAAGAGGCCACGCCCACAAACACTGTGACAGAAGAGCCTAAAAACAGATGTTAGCCCACATCTGTGCTCCGACACAGCTGGGAGAATGACGTGTGGATAATAAAGTTTACTTGACTGTCACATGATTCATGCCAAACCTTTAACCTGCACAGTTTGTGTGTTAGTTTGAAGTTCGACACATCAGAGTTTCACTCATTAAAAAGCACATGTTGATATTCTGCTTCTCAAACTTGTCCATCTCTGTTTCTTCTTCTTTTTCTCTCACAGCTTGGTCTTCTTTCTTCTTCCATCTCCATCAGGCTGCTTTCTCCACCTCACACTGACTCCACCCACCTCTTCCTCCTTAAGCTGTCAGACAGCAGCAATTATTAGAAGATTGTGGAAATCCATATTGTCACTACAATGCTTTTCTTGTCACGTCAAATCCAGAAATGGGTATTTATATTAAAGATGTGAGTGTGAAGGTGGAGTGTGGGAACTTGTCAGCACGTCTGCTTTCACAACAGGGTCATTCAGATCCACAGAAGAGTCCTCCAGATTTCCTGCGATCTTCACTTCCTGCCTCTTTACTACAGACACACAAAGAGGTGTTGTGTGTCTGTTCTGATCAATGGTCATAAGAATTTGCATATTAATGATCAAGGAACTGACCTCCCAGCCCATTGTTCCTTCAGTGGTGTTAGTTCCAGTCACCTGGATGAGTGACGAAACATTTCTCTCACTGAAAGCACTACGTCCGGATGAACAGAGATGAGATGAGATGAGATAGCCTTTATTTGTCAGTTGCAGGTCTTTTGCCCACAACCGAGATGACAGACCTTGCTGACCGTACATACAATACAAACATCACATTGGGGAGACAGATCAGGCCAGGTAGCGAGGAAAAAAAACATTGAAATGTGCAACACAAAAGGATAATACAGGAATGCACAGGTATCAACACACCATAACACAATAAACACAGACAAGCAACATGGGAAAGAGTCCCAGAATCAACAGAATCAACTTTTGGGGATTTACTTATCTGGATGATTGAGCATGCATCAAGACATTCCTAATGGAATTCACATGGTGGTGTTTGAGTCCATCCACAGGAGGAGACACTAAATTTAAAGAGCTGATTGATCTACTCGTTAAATGTATTCCTATATACGTATTTCGATATGGGCAATTTCTGTCAAAATGACAAATGATGAAAAGCTGCAGCTTGGACAGACGGGAGGCTCAGCCAAACTGTTCCACAGAAGAAAAAAACCCAGATAATCTCCACTTTGTATATTAATAACAGCAAATATCAGATTCTCCTCTATCAGGGCTGTGGAAAAAGGCATAGGTGACCCACTCTGGGGTCCTCGGGATGTCAAATACAGGTGATTTGTTCTATGCTTGCTGATCGAAATCAGGGAACCAAGAAAAGGAACCAGGAGGATCAAGGATGTGTAAATCTTGCACTCTAAAGTCTTGGAGAAGGAGGTACCAATTGGACTGTTTCCCCCACTACTGAACTCACAGGTGAGACACCTGCAGCTTTACTGACACCCAGTGGACACAGCAGGAAACTGCAGCAGCTCAGTAAGTAATTCAAGTGTTTACTCGGGGCTGCTGTGGCTCGTTAAAAATTCTGAAATTCAAATAAATGAAGGTCTTCGAATGTCTCATATTTATCCAAAATCATGAAATGGAAGTTTTTTAAGACAAAGAAAAAATGAAGCCAAGAAGAATTTTCTCAGTCAGTTTTTCAAGTTTCATGTCACTCGCTCAGCGTCTTTCCTCTTATCACCGCTGACAGTGGCGGTCCTAGCTTGGATTTACAACATAATGAATGAAATGTGCTCTATTTGGACGCAGCCGGCCCCTCCCCTTTCGACGGGTTGTGTGTGAGACTTTAAATCATCAAACTGTAAATTATACATTATCATGGATCCCTTTACCCCGAGTCCTAAAGTGTATATTTATTTTCTTACTCTTCTTATATTTATTGTTTGTTTACTTGCACTGCTGTAACTGGAGCCTCGTCGTCTCGTCTCTCTATATGCTGGACTGTAGCGGAGATGACAATAAAGTTTACTTTGACTTCAGCAGCGAGCAGGCACGCGGAGGGCTCTCACGCTCACGTTTTGCGTGTAGAATTTCAAAAACACATCGGTGCAAATTATAAGTCTGTATCATGATGTCTGGTGTTTTTGTGTTTGTTTGTTTTTATTTTGCGAGTTGGTTGCTGCTCCAGCCAGCCAGAGACTCCCCCGCCGCCCCGCCCTCTCCTTGCTATGCCGCAAGCAGCAGGCGCACCTTGCAAACGGATCTGCGCCTATGCCATCCCCAAAATGCGCGGGCATGACGTCGGGGCAGCATGAGTACAAGCATTTTTGGTTTTTGCTGATGCCCGTGATGCCGCCCCCCCACCACGATGCCGCGCAGGGCAACCGCCTGTATAAAAAACTGCTACTGACTGCTGATCAGACACATTTTAACTTTTAAATTTAAATTTTAACTTTGTTATCTCGTTCTTTTATTGAGTCTGTTTTATCCTTTTGTTTGGTGGCATGGTTTGGTCAGACCTCTGTCACAGAGAAAAACTCTCTAAATCAGATAGTGAGATGGTCCAGTCGTCTGATAGGTGAGCCACAGTCTTGTTTAGCCTCCCTGTACTCTGAGCAGGTACAGAGGATGGCTTTATCAATCCTTAAAAATGGTTCCCATCCTCTAAGGGGTGAATTTCAGCTTCTTCCCTCAGGACGGAGGTTTCTATTTCCGAGATGCAGGACAAAGCGTTATAAAAATAGCTTTGTCCCCGTTGCTGTCACTTAATTAAATAAGAACTGTTTTTGATTCGAAATATTAAAGTATGTGTCACAGTGAGTTTTATATATTTACTAGGTATGTGTGTTTTTAAAGGGATGTCAAATGCTGTCATTTTTCTGTAAAGCAAATTTACCTTGCCTTTAGGTATAAATAAAGTTACCTTACCTTACCTTACCTTATTTATTTGAAGATGCAGTTAGCATCTGACAGTGTGATGATGCTCAGTAGATCTGATCTTTGTATCTGGATGTATTTGACAGGGACAGTGTTCATGTTCAGGGACATCAGGATAAAAACAGAAGATGGAAACCTGCCAGATTTGAGCTAAACTGCTCATTTCCATGTGTCGTCCCTGGGCAGGTCACATGACTCTATCCAACATACAAAGACACACAGACACACAAGAAAAGCCAGAGAAAGAAAGACAAATCCAAACGATCCATCATCCTGAGTCAAAGTGATCACAGGTCTGCTTTGTTGGAGCCTTCAAAGTGGAACATGTGGACTGTTCCTTTATTACTACCAAGGCTGTTAGGACACGTCACTATGCACAAAATGGCGTCAATATTCTTACTCACCATCTACAGAGGTGGTGGTTTACGACACCAACTCTCTGCCATCTATAATCCAGTTTTGAGATCCCTCCCCAGACGCCTTAACGCCCACTCACATCCTGGGCCATCTGACCTCAGGAATTCGCATGATAAGGTGGGGCCAGGTTTCACAATGAACTCACCCGAAACTCTGGCTGATTGGGGCCCACACCCGTGTTCACACCTTGGCTCAGGCGATTAGAGGATCATCAGGGGGTCCTTTTGTCCCTCTGCGGGTGGAAACTCCCACTAGGTTTAAATCTGGGACTCCCCAAGTCCAGACGCTTTTCTTTGCAAGCTCCTTTGACTCTAATAACTAAACTTATGAAAAATAGAAAGTTCAACATCAGTAACATCATAGCCCCCTCTAAGCAGTGTATAAACTCCGTCATGCTAGCTAGTACCCAGTATGAAAAATATAAACCTGGTTTATATCTGACCCAAATAGATTTCAGGTCATACCTTCTCACCTGAAGTTCAATTCACCTGACACCTGACCGGCGGCCGCCTCGGGTCTCTGCTCCTCCTGCCTCCCCTTTCCCTCGTCCACCTGCTGGCCTCCACCACTTGCTAATGTTACTGAATCTGTGGAAGCTCCGCCATAGCCACCACCAAACAACTGAGTTATTTTTACACATCTGCCTTCATCTGGCCAATCCACCACCTTTCATTGTTTATACAGTTACAAAAAACAAAACATCTGCCCACTGAGTCCAGCTCTGTCTGCATATGTGTTTAGTAGTAATTTGTTTTTGCAGCTAGCAAAACAACAGTTGTCGTCATATTGGAATCCTGACTTCTCTTTTTTTTTTTTTTTTTTTTTGTGTCCCGTTTGGATCTTTAGCCATCAGAATTGTTGTCTTGAGGCCAAGAAAGATGCCAAGCGGATTTATTTTACCAAGTGGATCATCATGGCCTTGCCATATTGGTCCATTTGATTGACCTTTATTATAATTATGAATTTATTTTATTTTCAGTTGCTACAAACGGGACAGACATGACTGTGGGATAGGACAGGGAGAAAGAATGAAAGAAAGAGAGGGAGAGAAAGAAAACCAAAGGGGAGAAGAGACGGTGAGAAGGGGGGGAAGAGAGAAAAAAAAAACAAACAAACAAAAAAAACAAAACTCCTGGGTCACCTGTATGGAGAGAAAAAACAGAAGAGAAAGCAAACAACAAAGAGCAGCATAATAAGAGAAAAAAAGCACCATCACAATAAACTAGCTAGCAGTAGATATCAATAGTTACTAAATAATAAACGATATTGTGCAACACGCAAGATAGACAGCGCACAGTGTGCTTTGAGGCAGCAGCCAAGAAAGCTGTAGTCCGCGTCTGTGAATACCCATGTGTACACCTGTGTGCATACCTGTGTGGATCAGCATGCTTGCATTCCAAAGGTTTCTCCATGTAATGATCTGCTAGGGAGTGTGGGGAGCCACAGCCCTGTCCTTTATGGTATCAAGCAGGTATGGAGGAGATCAAAACTCCAGACATCCAGAGGCCCCCAGAACACAAGAGACCAAGGAAGACCAACAGAGGGGCAGCCGCGCCACTGTCCCAGTAAGAGCTGAGGAGAGTCCCAGATGAGGGCTCATTCAGCAGCCGCGGAGCAGAAGCCAGGGGGAGTTGCAGTGACGCGCCCGTGAGCTCCGCCGGCAGCCAGCTGTGCCTGAGTGACCGAGCCCCAGGCCGAGAGGCCGGGGGCACCCCACCTCCGAAGTGGCCCGAGCGAGCCCCAGTAAGCGGCCGCCAAGGAGTGAGCCGGTGTGTACCCGGACGCCCACCCCCAGATACAAAGAACCACCAACGCACCGACACCTGAGGGAGTCCGCCACCGGCAGGGGAAGTGGTGGTGGGGGGAGATAGGCCTCCAAACCTTGGAGGGCCTGAGATGTCCCCAGAGAGGTGGCGTCTGATACCCAACCTGACATATAGACACAGACATACAGGCACACACAGATACAAACATCCATTCCCCCCCTCATGCTCTCATATGCACTTACTCCACACTCAACCAACGTGGAGACAGACATAAAGAGACGCTGTACACACGATCACACTCCCCAAGCGTACTCTACAAACCGGGTCTAGGTGCCCTTGCCCCTGGAGGGGGGAACTGCACCCAGACTCCTGACTTCTCTGATGAGGCTAACTGTCATGATCAACGAGGCGAGCCGTGTGGAACTTTTTAAAGGACCCAAGATGCAGGCATAAGTGATGTGAGTGGGCTTTTATTGAAGAGGAATACAAACAGAAAAGGCAAAGGTGTGGATGGAAACTAAGCAAAACCTAAACTGGAGAAAGCTAACAAAACAGTAGTGATGTGTCCTGTGTGTCGAAGCGTCGAATCGTGTGTCGAGTAATCTCGGGGGCGTTTTTGTGAAGCGCGTATCGAGGCTTGCTTTGATTACGTATGCAGTGACGCTCGAGGCCTCGCGGGCAGTCCGTACCACGTGACTGATTCAGGGACTGGTTCACCGGTTCGTGCCAGATTCGAAATAAAATGGGCAGGAAAACAGCTGATTCCCCATCACACTGTGTTGTGGAATTGGATTACGTACGTGCTACATAGTTACTTGAGCATTTCTTCTTCGATGGAACCAGCAAGGAAGAGATGTTTTTTTTTAATTTTGTCTCTCCTAATAAAGTATGCACACAGTAATAAATATCACAAATGATAAACACCATAATATAAATAAACAACACTACACATCCTATAATCTGATTTCTGTCTTTTAGTTTATTAAAAAGTGAAGCACCAAACACTAGTTTGTGTCATTATCCAAATGTACATAAGCATGATTACACAGGTATGCTGAATATTTTTATAAAATCGTTTTTCTGTTTTAGCCTCAGCTACGTTGACACAAAGGCATCTGCTGTGATGCTTACACATTAGATAAAGTCTCGAAAGTGTCAGCTTTCTTATTATAGTTATACAAATATGCAAATGTACTGATCTAGGATCTGAATTATACTACTGACTGACTGTCTGAGGCTGACAGTTACACATTCATACCAAAACTCTGTCCTGATACTTTCCACTTTCTCTTTTGTATCACACATACTGAGACAATATTCGGGATAAATAACCAAGAAAACAATTTATTTATTCAGTTTAGAGTTTACACATCATTATAATCACAGAGCCCGCTTCACTTGAATTGTCCACTTGATGGCGCAGTAGAGCAAATGAATCATCACAATGCTTCGAACCATGAGTCGACCAATTGGGTGGAAAGCTTCAGTTCATCATGAGGCTTCATCTCACCATTGCTACAAAACAGACCTGAAATGGCGACGCAGGGAGATGCAGGTAGATGACACAGAATGATGCAGGGACTGGCCACAGATGACAGCAGGAGATAATGCATACAAACCAGCAATAGACAGGAGAACACATAGGGTTTAAATACACACAGCAGTAATCAAGGAATGAGAGACAGGAGGGGAACACACCTGGAAGAAATGAGAGCTGACGGGACAGGGGAAACATAAATTGAACACACTGACATGAGACAGAGACCTTCAGAATAAAACAGGAAACTCACAGACACAGAACCAGTCAAGACACTGAACTTGACAGACAAATTCACAAACAGACGATGTGACACCATAGACAGACAGAGGAAACACAGAAGTGGGAGCAGTCACAGAACAAAAACCCTAACAAATGGCAAACCTTAACAAAAGATATAACAGAATAAACAAGAACATAGAATAATATAAAGAAACACAAAACACTGAGTCATCACACTCAGGACCATGACACTAACCAGAACGCTGTTTGCTCGAGTGCGACATTATTCCCATGTCCGTTGCTCCGAGATCGATCAACTTTAGACCAGACAACAAACGACAGAGGCTCCGGAAAAGTGCAATCAAACGATGAGTTTTATTGTCACAGGAGAACAACCAACCGTCAGCATATGGAATGTGTTGCTCTGACAAGAATACATTGGGTTCTGGTTTTATAGGACAAAATATCACACCTACGTCAATACAGTTCAAAAATACAGGGTGACAGATGGGCAAAAGTTCAACCCGTGCAAACAAGGGTACATCACGTACACTTCTAATAACCCTTCACTGACATATAACTTCTCCTTTCTTCATTACTTGCCTTTTATGGTAATAACTTCAGGTCTTAGCATCTCTGAGAGCTAATAATGGACCCTCGTCATTAATCACTAAGTAGAGTACTTTAGCAGCCAGTCTCAAACTGAAGCAGAAGACGCTTAGGCCTTCACTCAGACCTGCTACTAGATTAATATGTGTATCGTAAGCGTGCATGCAATTAACCTGCTATGTTCTCATCTCCCCTCAGCATGGATCATCTGCACACTCTCACCAGTGAAGCTTAAAACCTTCTAGAATGGAACATCAACTCTAACCAAGCACATTTATGCATTGTGTATAAAATGAACTCAACCTATAAAATAGAAAGGTCAATGTGATGACAGACATATTCAATGCAATATAAACACTGCAGGAAATATTACTGATAAATGATACTGTGAAACATGTTATTAATACAGTCTTCATAAGGCAAATTATATGGTAGCAATAAAAGAATCTCTGAATCCCAACACCGTGTTCCAATTTCCAAGGTGAGTCGAACACACAACACACAAAGTAACGAGTAACGACACTAATATCTAAATATCTAAATCCCAGTAAATATTAATGCGTTCCTGATTTTGGCTTTGATAACTAGTTACTGTAACGTGTTACTTAATAACACGTTAGTCCCTACACTGGAAATTAGTGATCAATAATCAAAGAACACACAGATCAAACTGATTGATCAGCCATCAGAGGAGTCGGATCAATGGAGCTGCTTCTGTTCCTGATGTCCCCTGTTTGATCCTGGACCTGAACTCTCCCTGCAGAGGAGACACAAGACAGTCAGAGACACACACACACACACACACACACACACACACGCACACACACACACACACACACACACACACACACACACACACACACACACACACACACACACACACAAACCTTTGACTATGAGCATGACGGTTTTGTATCTCGAGATGTTCTTGCTGTAGACTCCACAGTCATATTCTCCACTGTCTCTCTCTGTGGGCTGTTTCAGGGTCAGACTGAGGTCTCCAGTTTTCAGCAGGTCTTCATTCATCTTCGTTCGGTCTCTGTAAACCTGGTGCTGTTCTTCAGGCTGGTCAGAGCCGTTCTCATATAGGTGGACCATTTTGACTGGATCATAATGTCGCCACTTCACCCCAACATCTCCAGGCAGGTTTTGTGTGGTGTTGAAGGGCAGCTGGACAGACTCCGCCCCCTCCTCCACCTCCACCTGACACACTGAGAGGACAACAAACACAACATGAGCTGTACAAAGTGTGATTGGTGTTCAGAGCAGCATCATGTGACTCTTGTTCTGCACTAAATGAAGCGATGGAGTGGCGCCTCCTTCAGGCAGAGAAACAGCTCATGGAGAGAAATAATTATTAGAGCAAAAACAAGAGTGGAGCTGCAAATAAGGCCGAGAGGAACGCTGCAGAAAACTGTTCATGTGTGAATTCATCACTTCATAGATTTCTTTGAGCACTAAAATCAGAGCTGCTTCTATTTCTAATATGACAGCTGTACATTAGAGCTGCAACACTTTAAATGTGAGCCATAAAAACATGATACTCTACAAGTGCATTCAGCTCTGACACTGTCACATCATGAAGGAGACGTGGAAATCACTTTGTTACACAAATCAAAGTCAAATCAGTTCTATTGATGGAATATTGTGTGATCAATAGACTGATCAGTTTCTAATCTGTCATCTATCAGCTGGAAATCCAGCATGTCAAACAGACAGGCAGCAGATTAGGACCAAACACAAACACAGTGAGACTTTTTCTTCACAGCAGTTGCAGGTAAACTGCAGCAACAATGCGACTCAGACAGTTTCTCTGTAACTGCAGGGCTTCCTGCGCTGCTGTTAGTCAGACACGGATCAACAGGTTGTGGATAGAAAGCAGATTCCTTCAGTAGAGGATTTTAAGATCCATGTTGATGATCTTACTGACTCATTTGAGTTCCTCAGTACAGTAAATTCATTGGTTTCAAACAGCGTGTTGTTGGCCTACATATAACTGTGGGCTTCAGTATGAACTCCAGGCTTTGAGCTGATGTGTTTCTATCTGATCATTGATGGATTCTGTTTGAGATCATTTTTCCAAGTGATCAGGCAAAAGCAGCTGTGTCAGTACGCTGACGCTCTTTTCATGAGGAAGCAGGAGAAACATGTTCATCAGTGTTTCTACCACCACTGGTGTTCCTCCTCCCTCACACACACAAACACTCTGAATGATCTGAACCTCCTTTGTACATCCACTTTAGATTCAACTGCACCTTTAAGATCAGGACTAAACGTGGTGCTCGCTCGCTGCCCTGGATCCACAAAGACATTCACAGTCTGAAAAGACAATGCCGGAGGGCAGAAAGGAGACGGAAGAAGGTGAATCTTCAGCTGCGTCATCAAGAGATGAAAGCATGAACGACTGCTTTCAATGAACAGGTGAAGGAGGTGAGGGCCGGCTATTTCTCTCCGTTAATTCATTCTAATAAACACAGCCCAGAGCTCTTTGGAGCTCTTTGGAGCGTCTTTGACATCCTGCAAGTTTTCATCAGATTACAGCATCGAGTGAGGAACGTCTTCACTTTCTAAACTTTCTGAAGGATCAAAAGAATGAGAGGAAATCCAAAACAGCAGCTCCTGATCCTTTTCTTGATGTCCCCGACCCCAGCCACCATATCTGATCTTCTTTTGTGCCAGTCTCTGTGGAGGAGCTTTGAAGGACTGTGGCACAACTGAAACACTCATCAAGCTGTGTAGATATGATTCCTCCAAAGTTCCTGAGTGAAGTTTGGGATGTCCCTGCCCCTCGGCTGCTTCCAATAATGAACACTCGTCTGTCCTCTGGCTGTGTCCCAGAATACTTAAAGACAGCCTGTGTGCAAGCACTCATCAAAGATCCAGCCTCCATCCTTCTGACTACAACAATCACAGAGCCAGGTCAAAGTTTCCTTTTAGAGCAGAACTTTTGGAGAACACTGTCCATCAGGAGTATTTTTGGTTGAAATATCAGATAGGTACGAGGAGGCTACTCCATTGAAAAACAAACAATAAAAGCAATTCTAAAACGTTCTGGAAGCCAGTGTAAACAGGCCAAGACTGGGGAAATATGGCGGCGTTTATATATGCCTGTGAAGAGTTGGGCTGCAACATTCTGAACTAGCTGAAGACGAGAGAGCAGAACCAGGCTGACACCAAAAATAAAGAATGTTACAGTAATAAAGAACTTTCTCGAAGTCAGCAGACGACAAATTGTTCTTAATCTTATCAACAACCGTAAGCTGGAAGAAGTTGAATTTATTTGTTTCTCATATGAAAAACCACCATCAGAGAACACTCAGATTTTTTTTACAAAGGGAATTCTGGACTTTTCCAGAGGGGCAAGGTCACCCTTAAGGGTCAGAAGGTCCAAATAGTACAATTTTTTTTTTGTTCATTTACATTCAAAACATTTAATGTCATCAAGGAAGTCTAGCAAAAAAGAGTCTCTTGATGCATGCTCAATCATCTAGGAAAGTAAACCCTAAAAAGTTGATTCTGTTCATCTCATGTACCCTTAGGCCACCACCTGGAAATCCTATGATTCACTGTGTCAAATGCCGCACTCAGATCTACAGGGAGTGCAGAATTATTAGGCAAGTTGTATTTTTGAGGAATAATGTTATTATTGAACAACAACCATGTTCTCAATGAACCCAAAAAACGCATTAATATCAAAGCTGAATGTTTTTGGAAGTAGTTTTTAGTTTTAGCTATTTTAGGGGGATATCTGTGTGTGCAGGTGACTATTACTGTGCATAATTATTAGGCAACTTAACAAAAAACAAATATATACCCATTTCAATTATTGATTTTTACCAGTGAAACCAATATAACATCTCCACATTCACAAATATACATTTCTGACATTCAAAAACAAAACAAAAACAAATCAGCGACCAATATAGCCACCTTTCTTTGCAAGGACACTCAAAAGCCTGCCATCCATGGATTCTGTCAGTGTTTTGATCTGTTCACCATCAACATTGCGTGCAGCAGCAACCACAGCCTCCCAGACACTGTTCAGAGAGGTGTACTGTTTTCCCTCCTTGTAAATCTCACATTTGATGATGGACCACAGGTTCTCAATGGGGTTCAGATCAGGTGAACAAGGAGGCCATGTCATTAGTTTTTCTTCTTTTATACCCTTTCTTGCCAGCCACGCTGTGGAGTACTTGGACGCGTGTGATGGAGCATTGTCCTGCATGAAAATCATGTTTTTCTTGAAGGATGCAGACTTCTTCCTGTACCACTGCTTGAAGAAGGTGTCTTCCAGAAACTGGCAGTAGGACTGGGAGTTGAGCTTGACTCCATCCTCAACCCGAAAAGGCCCCACAAGCTCATCTTTGATGATACCAGCCCAAACCAGTACTCCACCTCCACCTTGCTGGCGTCTGAGTGGGACTGGAGCTCTCTGCCCTTTACCAATCCAGCCACGGGCCCATCCATCTGGCCCATCAAGACTCGCTCTCATTTCATCAGTCCATAAAACCTTAGAAAAACCAGTCTTGAGATATTTCTTGGCCCAGTCTTGACGTTTCAGCTTGTGTGTCTTGTTCAGTGGTGGTCGTCTTTCAGCCTTTCTTACCTTGGCCATGTCTCTGAGTATTGCACACCTTGTGCTTTTGGGCACTCCAGTGATGTTGCAGTTCTGAAATATGGCCAAACTGGTGGCAAGTGGCATCTTGGCAGCTGCACGCTTGACTTTTCTCAGTTCATGGCCAGTTATTTTGTGCCTTGGTTTTTCCACACGCTTCTTGCGACCCTGTTGACTATTTTGAATGAAACGCTTGATTGTTCGATGATCACGCTTCAGAAGCTTTACAATTTTGAGACTGCTGCATCCCTCTGCAAGATATCTCACTATTTTTGACTTTTCTGTGCCTGTCAAGTCCTTCTTTTGACCCATTTTGCCAAAGGAAAGGACGTTGCCTAATAATTATGCACACCTGATATAGGGTGTTGATGTCACTAGACCACACCCCTTCTCATTACAGAGATGCACATCACCTAATATGCTTAATTGGTAGTAGGCTTTCGAGCTTATACAGCTTGGAGTAAGACAACATGCATGAAGAGGATGATGTGGACAAAATACTCATTTGCCTAATAATTCTGCACTCCCTGTATATATACACTTGTGCCCCCCTTCTACGTGTTTACGCTGAGGAGGAGATTGTGTGTCTCCCTTTTATATGTATATATGTATAGTGACAATAAAGGCATTCTATTCCATTTTATTCTATTCACTTCACAATAAAACCTGTATCTACAGCACTGACCTCTGACTTTCAGCTCCACCTTTCTCTTCAGCAGGATGTTTCCCTTCCTGCTGTAGACGGTGCAGGTGTAGGTGGAGTTGTCTCCATCTGTGGGCTGTTTCAGGGTCAGACTGAGGTCTCCAGTTTTCAGCAGGTCTTCATTCATCTTCGTTCGGTCTCTGTAAGCCTGGAACTGTTCTTCAAGCTGGTCAGAGCCGTTCTCATACACGTGGACCTTCATGATGTATCTGTCATTCCACTCCACTTTAGCGTCTTCAGGCAGGTGAAGTGTGGTGTTGAAGGGCAGCTGGACAGACTCCACCCCTGAATCCACCTCCACCTGGGGGACTGAGAGGACAACAAAGCACAACATGAGCTTGGATGGAGACATTTGGAAGCCCTGGTTTAGAGCTATATCGTTCTTTAGAATATCATGTGACCAAAGATAAATGAGGTTCTGTTTGTACATCCAATCTGAAATATCTGTTTCTTGTGTTGTAAGCTTCCTGCTTTTATGATCCTATTGGTGAAAAGGAGGTCACACAAACGTACCCCCATGACACACACACACACACACACACACACACACACACACACACACACACACACACACACACACACACACACACACTCTTGCACATGCATAGACATGCATACATGTGCACACACATACACATAGTGCCTTGTCTTTTAGAACCATTGGGGGGGTTTTACGAGGGGAGGTGCTTGTGTAAACTATTGTGAATTGTAACAGTTTTTCAATAAAAGGCTACGAGGAGGGCTCGTAGCCTCCTCGTAGGGCCTCTGGATGTCTGGAGTCTTGATCTCCTCCATACCTGCTTCATGCCCTGGTGGACGGGGCTGTGCCCCCCCCACCCCACACCCTCTAGCAGATCATTACATGAAGGAACCTTTTAAATACAAGCGCGTCCATGCTCACAGGTGTACACACGGGTGCTCACACACACAAACTACACCCTTTTTGGCTCCTACCTCAAAGCACCCTGTGAGCTGTCGATTTTACGTGCTGCACAATAATATTCAATGTTTAGTATTTACTGTTATATTCACAAAGATCATCGCGAGGATGTTATTTATGATATTGCTCTCTCTTTTTTTGCTTGTTTTCTCTTTTTTCTTTCTCAACAAGTGATCCAGGTGATTGATATATGTATTTTTGCCTTTTTGTTTTTGTTTTTTGCCCTTTATCACCGTTCCTCTTCCCCGCTGTTTTTATTTCCCTCTTTCTTTATCCTTTTGAACTTTGTTTTTCTTCACAGAGTAAATGTGAGCAGTGAAGGACTCTACAGGGTGGGCCATTTATATGGATACAGCATAATAGCATGGGAATGGTTGGTGATATTAAAGTCCTGTTTGTGGCATATTAGTATATGTGAGGGGGCAAACTCCTCAAGATGGGTGGTGACCATGGTGGCCATTTAGAAGTCGGCCATCTTGGATACAACTTTTGTTTTTGTTTTTCAATAGGAAGAGGGCCATGTGACACATCAAACTTATTGGTAATGCCACAAGAAAAACAATGGTGTGCTTGGTTTCAACTTAACTTTATTCTTTCATGAGTTATTTACAAGTTTCTCTTTGTTCACAGCCATTGACATGTCGAAGAGGTTAACATGTTAGGAGCGGATCGAAGTTGTGTTGATATCTGGTGAACACAGTAACTGGGTCATTGCAGCAGATTTGTGTGGTCTGATCAATCAGACCACTGGTCTTTGATAAATATGCTTTTATTATACCACTGGCATCAATCAGACCACTGGTTAGGGTTATGCAGATGAGGAGACTGCTTCCACCTAAAAAGAGAGCTTGTTTGGGGACTGAGACAGTGAAAGATGGCACAGTGTGGCGTGAAGAACAGGTGGGGACCTGTCTCCTTTTCACCCCAATAGAAGCGTACGCTGCAGATGGAGAGCCAACGGCTAAGGCCAGGAGAAGTATCTCGAGTCGCCTTCAGAGCTTCCTGTGTTTCATCACTCTTGACATGCTTCGTAGCATTCGAGAATGGACTATTCAACATGCACAGCAAACGGAGCATGTTCATTGGTTCATGGACCTCCCTGAACTAATGGCATTTATTGCAATTGTCATCTTGCGGGGGGTTAACAGGGTTCCATCTCTACGTGACTGCTGGTCAGCAAACCTGGGAAACGCACAGATAATTGGAACTATGGCACGAAACCGCTTCCAAGACATCATGCAACACCTACGCTTTGATGACAAGTCCACCCGCAGTGATCGAGCAAAGACTGATAAGTTCGCTGCAATTTCCAGTGTGTGGGGATCATTTGTCACCAACTGCATCACGTGCTACAACCCTGGTCTACATATCACCGTTGATGAACAGCTTTTCCCATCAAAGACTCGGTGCTGTTTCCTGCAGTATATTGCAAGTAAACCTGACAAGTTTGGGATCAAGTTTTGGGTGGCTTGCGACCTAAAATCCAAGGACATTTGCAATGTCTTCCCATATCAAGGACCCCAATCGTCCCCCTGGGGAGAGACTTTCTGAAAATGTAGTAATGAGGCTGATGGAACCATTCCTAGACAAGGGCAGAAATGTTACAACGGACAATTTTTTCACATCGCTTTCACTTCCGCAAAAACTCCTTAGACGGAAAACCACAATCCTCGGCACAGTCAACAAGATTCGCAGGGAAATTCCTCAATCCACTAGACAGACAGATCGCAATGAATTCACCACTCAGGTATGTTGCAGGTCTTTTGTGGTTCTATGTTTATGTGTTTCATTGTGTGTAAAAGGGCTATGGAAATAACAATTTATCTTATTTCTTAGGTGTTTTCAACCTCTGCTGCCACGCTGACGGTGTGCGGCCAAACGGAAGAAGACAGTCTATATTCTTAGCAGCATGCACAGCGTGGTTCAGACTTGCTGAAAATGTTGAAATGTACTCACTCACTTTTTATTATTATTTGTAAATATGTGTACAAATGGTTGGTTTTTTGTACTGTTTTTATCAATAAATCTCAGCAACAAAGGACATACACCCATGTGTGTTGATTTCTCCCTAAGATGGCAAACTGAAACACTCCAAGTTGGTGACTTTTGGAGATTTATTTCCCTGGATGATTGAGAATGCATCAAGACGAACACAAAAGGAAGTTCACAGCTTTTAGAAGCTCCCCCACCCCCTCATTCACACACCCCCACTCCCCTCCCTCCAGAATTCCCAGGTAACAACCTATTTTACATATGAATGACTAGCCAATTTAGCTTCCACTTGGCTGAAGCTAAATCCTAGCTAAAAGCCATTTGGCTGGTAGGAGGGTTTTAAAGGTAGAAAAGCCAACTGGCTGCTCTCCGGGGCTCTAAGTGGTAACAGAGGCCACACATAATAGAGGACACACTCTTGACCTACTGATCTCCAAGGGCCTGAGCATTTCAAAGGTTACTGTGTCTGATGTGGGCGTGTCTGATCATTACTGTGTTTTCTTTGAAAGTAAAATCTCAGCCCACATAAATATATCAACAACAGTGATCACAAAACAGTGTATAACTGAACACAGTAGTACAATTTTTAACCAGGTCTTCCCATTAACACCTGACCTGTCCAGAGGGTCAGTCAATGAGCTCGTCAATAGCTTCAATGCTAACATGTTAAATGTAATGGACACTATTGCTCCCATTAAGGTGAAGGTTATCTCTGGAAGGAAAAAGTCTCCATGGAGAAACTCCACACTGGTGAAAAATTAAAAAAGAGAGTGTAGGAAAGCTGAGCGCAGATGGAGAAAAACAAACCTCCAGGTTCATTATGACATTTATAAAGAGAAACTTCACAATTATAATTTACAACTGAGGAGTGCAAGGAGATCCTACTTCTCTGACATCATCACCAAAAACAGCCATAATGCTCAGGTCTTATTTTCTACAGTTGACAGGCTAACAAACCCTCCTGTGTCAGTGGCAGCTGAACTTCATTCGACCATGGCCTGCAATGACTTTGCCAAATTCTTCACAGAAAAAATCCAAAAGATTAGACAAGCAATTGGTACATCAACAGCAGATCCAGGATATGTACTGTGTCCACCGAAAAACTGTTTAAACACCATGAAACAGTTTCACCCGATTAACAGCAAAGACCTAGAGGACATCTTAGGTCAACTGAACTCCTCCTCCTGCTGTTTAGATGTCCTGCCAACAAGTTTTTTCAAAAAGGTCTCAAAGACTTTAGAGTCAGACCTGTTACAGATCGTCAACTTTTCTTTATTATCAGGTGTGTTTCCAGAGTCACTAAAAACTGCTGTAATAAAACCTATACTGAAAAAGGACAATCTTGACAAGACACAAATGAACAACTACAGGCCGATCTCAAATCTCCCATTTTTAAGTAAGATCATTGAAAAAGCAGTTTCTCAACAGCTCAGTTACTTCTTAAAACAGAATAACTGCTACGATGCCTTCCAGTCAGGTTTTAGACAGAACCACAGCACTGAAACCGCTCTGACCAAAGTGTTTAATGACATATGTCTGAATACAGACAGTGGAAAAATGTCAGTCCTAGTTTTACTGGATCTCAGTGCAGCATTTGATACAGTTGACCACAACATATTACTCAAACGACTGGAGAACTGGACAGGTCTTTCAGGAACTGTACTAAACTGGTTCAAAACATACTTAGAAAACAGGAAATACTTTGTATCAATAGGTAACTTCACATCTGAGCAGACAAGTATCACATGTGGAGTTCCCCAAGGTTCCATCTTGGGACCCCTTCTGTTTAACATTTACATGCTCCCACTGGCACAGATTATAAAGAACAACAAAATAAACTATCATAGCTATGCAGATGACACACAAATATATATCACAATGTCACCAGGAGACCAAGGCCCTGTACAGGTTCTTGGTAAATGCATTGAGGAAACTAATGACTGGTTGTGCCACAATTTTCTCCAGCTAAACAAAAACAAAACTGAGGTAATAGTCTTTGGCGCCAAAGAAAAACGATTACAGGTCACCAGAGAACTTCAATCTATACATCTAAAAACCACAAACCAGGCGAGAAATTTGGGTGTAGTGATGGATGCAGACCTAAACTTAGAAAAACACACTAAGATAATAACAAAGTCAGCTTACTATCACCTCAAGAATATTTCAAGGATAAAAGATCTGATGTCTCAACAGGACCTGGAAAAACTAGTCCATGCATTCATCTTTAGTAGGCTTGATTACTGTAACAGCATCTTTACAGGTCTACCTAAAACATCAGTCAGACAACTACAGCTCATTCAGAACTCTGCTGCTCGAGTCCTCACTAAGACCAAAAAAGTGGACCACATCAGTCCAGCTCTGAGGTCTTTACACTGGCTGCCTGTCCGTCAGAGGATAGACTTTAAAGTTCTGATGCTGGTCTATGAAGCTCTGAATGGTTTAGGACCAAAATACATCAGTGACCTCCTGACCCAGTATGAACCTTCCAGATCCCTCAGGTCATCTGGATCCAGTCTTTTATCAGTTCCCAGAGTCAGAACCAGACACGGAGAAGCTGCATTCAGCTTTTATGCTCCATATATCTGGAACAAACTCCCAGAAAGCCTCAGATCAGCTGAAACACAGTTTATTTAAATCCAGGTTGAAGACTCACCTATTCTCAGCTGCATTTGAATAAAGCACCAAATCCACACTTTTAAGCTTAAATTTCAAAACGTACATTAACTACTGATTTTATCTACTGTTCTGATTTTATATACTGTTTTGTTTGTTTGTTTGTTTGTTTTAATCAATTTTAAATCATGCTTTTTATTTGTTTTTGTTTCTAATGTCTCTGTAAAGCACTTTGAATCACCTTGTTGTTGAATTGTGCTATACAAATAAATTTGCCTTGCCTTGCGGGATTTCCTTACCCAGTTGACTGAGTAGTCATTGAGATCATTTAAGATTCATTTTTAATCTAGAATCTTTTTAGTCTTTAGTCTGTTCATTTAAACACACACCTGACATTTTTGGCTTTTAGATAAAACATCAAAGAATTTATTCTCTAAAAGCTTTTAGTTTGAATCTATTTTCAGTTTATTCAAATAAAATAAACTCCTGCATGACCTCTGAACTTTCACCTGTATCTACAGCACTGACCTCTGACTTTCAGCTCCACCTTTCTCTTCAGAAGGATGGTTCCCTCCCTGCTGTAGACAGTGCAGATGTAGGTGGAGTTGTCTCCATCTGTGGGGTGTTTCAGGGTCAGACTGAGGTCTCTAGTTCTCAGCAGGTCTTCATTCATCTTCGTTCGGTCTCTGTAAACCTGGTGCTGTTCTTCAGGCTGGTCAGAGCCGTTCTCATACACGTGGACCTTCATGCTGTATCTGTCCATCCACTCCACTTTAGCGTCTTCAGGCAGGTGAAGTGTGGTGTTGAAGGGCAGCTGGACAGACTCCACCCCTGAATCCACCTCCACCTGGGGGACTGAGAGGACAACAAAGCACAACATGAGCTTGGATGGAGACATTTGTGTTGACTCTAACAGGCTGAATGCTGCTGCTTCACTGGGAGCTCACTGTTAGTGTATAAAAGGCCCCAAAGTTCATAGAATAGTTTTATTGGTGTTTATAAGTTTATATAAGTTCATTTAATATTCAGTCTTCTGTCAGTTTGGGCCAGCCCACCTTCTAGTGACATCATCCGGTTAGTAAGGTGGGCAGTTTAATGTCGGATGAGCAGTGTTGGGGGTGCACTGATTCCTGGGGAAAGTTATGTGTGCGTAAATGACAAGTAAGTATTGGCCTGTGTTGTATTTTGCCTTGATTTGTATCAGTACTGTAGTATGTTACCATTTAGGAGCTAATGTAGTCCATAGTGGGAGCCGCACATGCAACGCATGAGTTCACCCTCATTTCATATGCTAATTTATGTTGTTAGATTACCGCGGTTTAACTTTGCTGACGCATGTACGGTCGCTCGTATGTCCATAATGTCATTCCTGTGTTATCAGACCTTCTCTGTATGTTGTATGTGATGCTTGTGATTGTTTATTTTAAAGTAGCGGAGTTTATAGCGAACAATTAGGTACGAGGATTAACAAAATAAAGAACGTAGTTCGACCGGAAGTATGGCGTTACCAGTTGCCCTTCACAATAAGAGCATTACAGCTGATTATAATGGGGATGCTTTTATTTCGTACAACTAACGGAAGTAGATCTTATTTCCCATTTAAGTATATTGTATGTCTGTATTTGAGTGTTTTACTTGTCTATTCTCTTTATTTCTTGCTATTTCCATTGTTTATTTCCTTTGTAGGAAACCACACACACACACACCTATGTGTTAGGATGCCTGGGTCGTTAACCCAGGGTTTTTGAGTTTATTATATTATTTATAATTTCTAGTCTTTGGTTTCTTTGTTAGAGTTCTGTCTTTTGGTTTATGTCTCTGTGTTATCCTTAGTTGCTGTCTCCCCTGTCGGCTATATCCCCGTGTCCAGTCAGTGTCTGTGTCTGCCCTGGTCCCACGTCTCTGTTCCCTCTGTAGTGCCTGTCTGTGTGTCTAAAGTTCAGTCTGTGTTATGTTTCCTGTTTTACTTTGAAAGTCCGTGTTCTCATGTAAATGCGTGTGGCTGTGCTTCCTTTGTTTCGTTAGGCCTGATTTGCCCCAGCTGTGTTTCCCTCCTGTTACTCATTCCCTGATTGCTCCCTCTGTGTATTTAAGCCTTGTGTTTTTCTGTGTCCGTGTCGCGTTGTCCCTCATGCTGTGTGGATCTCCCTGTGAGTTTTGTTTATTAGTTTCCAGTTTAGTTTAGTTTGCTTTTTTATGACTTGCCCCTGCCAGCAAATAAAGCTGAGTTTTTGTGTTTAAACCTCATGCCTGAGTGCCTGCATTTTGGGTCCAACTCCTGCCTGCCACACAGCGACTCATGACACTATGTACACCCGCTGTGTTTACAGCCCCAGAAATTGAGTGGTGACAATAAAGTGCCTCAAACGGAACCTCAAGCTCCCTTCTTTCATACTCTGGGACAATTTGGCCTTAAGTGGTGTTCTGGCCGACACACCGGGATGACCGTAGTGCTCAGAGACTGAATCAGTGCCACAGCCGTGCCTATCTTTGATATCTCCACTACATTTAGATAGAAAGTGGTCAGTGTGAAGAGGAGACGCAGCAGAAAGATGAAGCCTGACAGCAATCCCAAAAAGTTGATATATTTAGAAAATATATCAGTGCAAATTATATGTCTATATCATAATGTCTGGTGCTTTTGTGTTTATTGGTTTGTTTTTATTTTATGAGCTGATTATTAAATGCCGCTCCAGCTAGTCAGAGAATCCCCTGCTGCCCTGTGCCGCAAGCAGTAGGGCACCTTGGTTAAAGAGGGCAGCCTAACTACAGCAAATAGGCATTAGAAAACTGATCGGTGCCCATGCAATCACAAAAATGTGCTGGCATGATGCCAGGGCCGCATGAGTGCAAGAAACTATTTTTTGCTGATATCCATGATGACACCCTGGGCAATGGCCCATGTTGCCCATATCAAAAACTGCCGCTGCTTTCAGATGAAGTCTCACACATGAACTTTGCTCCTACAGTTCATCTGCTGAAGCTTTTACATTTGGGTGGAAATCAATTAAAAATCAAAACAGACACAAACATCAGACATGCTAACACTGTGACATTATTGGATGGAGCCCACTGAGACTGAACCACCATCATGAGTATGACCTCTGACCTTTGACCTGTATCTACAGCACTGACCTCTGACTTTCAGCTCCACTTGTTTCTTCAGCAGGATGTTTCCCTCCCTGCTGTACACGGTGCAGGTGTAGGTGGAGTTGTCTCCATCTGTGGGCTGTTTCAGGGTCAGACTGAGGTCTCCAGTTCTCAGCAGGTCTTCATTCATCTTCGTTCGGTCTCTGTGAACATGGTGCTGTTCTTCAGGCTGGTCAGAGCCGTTCTCATACACATGGACCTTTGTATTGTAATTATTCCACTCCACTTTAGCGTCTTCAGGCAGGTGAAGTGTGGTGCTGAACAGCAGCTGGACAGACTCCACCCCTGAATCCACCTCCACCTGGGAGACTGAGAGGACAAAGCACAACATGAGCTTGGATGGAGACATTTGCGTTGACTCTAACAGGCTGAATCAATCAGCCTTTATTTATAAAGCACTTTTCATACAAAAAATGTAGCACAAAGTGCTTTACATAGTTAAAAGCAGTCCACCCCACCTCCAACTCACTCCCCACACTCTCATTAACATAAATGATGTGAATACACACATATCCCCTGAGCTCCTCCAGCAGGCTGTTCCACAGACGAGGGCCATACCACTGAAAAGCTGCCTCTCCGTGAGTATGTGTCCTGACTTTAGGAACAATCAAAAGGCCAGTACCAGAGGACCTCAGGGTCCGCGAGGGTTCATATGGTAAAAGCAGATCTGAGAGATAAGAAGAAGTGAACGACGCGAGCCGGCTCCTTATCGCGAGCCGTCACTTTTTTTTTTCTCTTTTCTTTCTCTCAGCCTCTCTTGCACTTTTTTCCCGCTTCACTCAGCAAGCGAGCCTTGTGCTTTACGCTGGGCAGAGGGGGGAGGGGCGGTAGTTACACTCAGTAGCAGGAACAGAGCCAGAGGGAGAGAGAGAGAAAGAGAGGCAGGGACAACAACGTCACATTAGAAAGGTATAGTAATCATCCACAACTATTTTCAGTTGCAGATGATAAAGGATTCAGAAAGTTTATTCATGCAGGCCCATATGACAGAGAATATGCATGTTCTTTTTGTTTTCATATTATAATTTATATTTAATTGTGTTGTGGTTTGCAGTGTTTTGTGTTGTTTCACTTTAAATTTGTAAAAGGAAAAAGCGGAAAATTTAAATAGTTAAAAGTTGAAATGTGAATAGTTGATTTTTGTATTATATGATTTATTTATTACATTTTTTGTGGAGTGAATAAATAAAAGTATATTTACAGTGGCCCCTACAGACAAAGCACGTTAAAAACTCCAAAACATGTAAAAACACGTAAAAACTCAGAAGCACATAAAAACTCAAAACACGTACAAAACACAACAGAAGTGCTCCAGGATGCTGGGCGCAGTGTGGAGCTTTTGTTACCTATTGGCTACACAAGCCAAGAGTACCAACAACCAGATTTGGTGTGTGGTAGTAACAGGTAAATGAACTTTTTTTTTTAAATTATTTGAATATATATATATGAGTGCCTGTGTATAAATACACAAACAATACACACATGCTTTCAATTGTGTAATTTAAGTGATCTAGTAGCTCTGCTTTGGAAGTTCAGTTCATGCTAGAAATGTGTTTTATATTTATATATAAACATATATAAATAAAACCACTTTTTTTACGTTAGTAATTCCTTTTGTGCACAATTTTATAGTATTGTTAATAATAAATTAATTAAAGCAACAAAACAACCTGAAGAGCCGGTTCGGAGCCGAAAGAGCCGGTTCTCTAAAAAGAGCCGGAAATCCCATCACTAATAAGAAGGCCCAAGACCATTAAGACATTTGAAAACCAATAAAAGAACTTTAAAATCGATCCTGAAACACACGGGGAGCCAATGCAGCGATTCTAAAACCGGTGTAATGTGGGCCCGCCCTCTGGTCTTCGTCAGCACACGAGCTGCAGAGTTTTGTAAAAGTTGTAAAGTTGAAATATTCTTCTTAGGAAGACCAGAGAGCAGGGCATTACAGTAATCAATGCGACTGGTAATAAAAGCATGCATCAGCATCTCCGTGTTGGCCCGAGAGAGAATAGGGCGGACTCTGGCTATATTTTTTAGATGATAAAATCCAATTTTGGTTACATGTTTAATATGTGGGATAAAACCAAGCTCAGAGTCAAAAATAACACCCAGGTTTTTCACTTGTAGCGAAGGACATAGTGAAAATGCCTCTAATTTAGACAAGAGTTTCTCTCTCTGAGCCTCGGGACCGATGATTAAAACGTCGGTTTTGTCCTGGTTAAGCTGTAAAAAGTTTCTGCCATCCAAGATCTTATATCTAAAATACAGTTAAAAAAGGGCATCCATTGGTCTGGTGTCATCAGCAGACACAGAGATGACACAGCCAAGAGGGAGCATATACAAATTAAAAAGTACAGGGCCTAGAACCGACCCTTGAGGCACACCACGTCATTTTATGGATCTTAGAGGAGCATGTATCCATACTCACCATAAAAGATCTGTCAGAGAGATAGGAAGTGAACCAGTTATGTACAGCACCAGAGAGGCCCACCATGTGTTTCAGTCTGTTTAAAAGAATAGCGTGGTCTACTGTATCAAAGGCTGCGCTTAGATCCAGTAGCACCAGGACTGAGAGCTTTTGGGCGTCCCAGTTACATCTAAGATCATTTAGAACCTTTAGGAGAGCAGTCTCTGTGCTGTGGTTCACCCTAAATCCAGACTGGAATATCTCCAGGATCTGTCTATCATTCAAAAAGTCATTAATCTGAGTAAAAACAAGTTTTTCTAAGATTTTACTTAAAAATGGTAAGTTGGATACAGGTCTGTAGTTATTAAAATCATTACAATCCAAATTGCTCTTCTTCAGAAGGGGCCTCACCACCGCCGTTTTAAAGGCAGCAGGGAAGACACCCAACTGAAGAGAGCAATTCATCATGTATAAAAGCTCAGCCTCAAAAAATCCATAAAGTGTTTTAAAGAGTGAAGAAGGGATTGGATCTAAAAGACATGTGGTGGGTCTCACTGTGGAGAAAACTTTCTGCAGGTTCTCAGCATTAACCAGGACAAAGCTGTCCAGTGTCTCCTCAGGTACAATCGAGCCCTCAGATGTGTTTACAAACATATGGCGATTAGATAAAACATCAGATCTGATGGCGCTGATCTTTCCCCTGAAGTGGTCTGCAAACTGCTCACAGAGCGAGTCTGTGGGGGTTCTTTGGGAGCTGTTAAAATCAGGGTTAAATAAATGATCTATGGTGGAAAAGAGGACCTTGGGATTATTTTTGTTAATACTGATTATTTTGGCGAAGTATGAATTTCTTGACTTCCTTAATGTATTATTGTACATTTTAAGTTGCTCGCAAAATATTTGATGGTTGATAGTATTTTTATTTTTCCTCCATCTCCTTTCTGCTGCCCTGCATTTTCTTTTGAGTTTTTTAACTTCTTCGTTTCTCCAGGGTGATGCATGTTTTACGTTAATCTTTTTGGTGGTGAGTGGAGCAACGGAGTCAAGGCTTTTCTTCAGTTTGCTGTTGAAATGATTAAAAATCAAATCACAGGGTTCAGGTAAAATCACAGGGGGGCATTCGTCTAAAACCCTGGTAAAATTTGCAGCCACTTCAGAGGTTAGATAGCGCCTCCTCACAGGTCGCACCGAGGTCTCCCGCTGAATAAAACCGGTGATGTTAAAAAACACACAGTAGTGGTCAGAGACAGCCAAGTCAACAACAGAGAACACGCTGGTGGTGATGAAGGCTGCTGCTTCACTGGGAGCTCACTGTTAGATAGAAAGAGGTCAGTGTGAACAGGAGACGCAGCAGAAAGATGAAGACTGACAACAATCCTAAAAGTTGATTCTGTTCATCTGGCCGTTTCAGTGGAAGAAACGTTTCGTCAATCATCCAAGTGACTTCTTCAGTCTCAGCTGACTGCAGGTTTCCCCAACATTAAAAACGGTATATACTTCTTAATCATTAAACTCTCTATACTTGATAGATAGATACTTGTATTGTAAGTGTATATGGTCCAAATGTTGAGGATCCCTCATTCTTTCACGTTTTTGTCAGTGCACACTCTGAATAGTGATGGGATTTCCGGCTCCTTTTGGAGAGCCGGCTCTTTCGGCTCCCAACTGGCTCTTCAGGTTGTTTTGTTGCTTTAATTTATTTGTTATTAACAATATTATAAAATTATGCACAAAAAGAATTACTAATGTTTTTATTTATATATGTTTATATATAAATATATACGGTGGCCCCTAGAGACAAAGCACGTACAAACTCCAAAACACATTTCTAGCATTAGAAAGGACCCTACACCACCGGGCAGAACATGTTCCCTCTAAGCCTGAAGGGAAAAAGAAGGAACACACACATGTAAAGGAAGCACTCAAAACGTGCGGCTATCCTAAATGGGTGTTCTTAAAGTCAGCAAAGAGGCACAGAAAAGAAGACCAGACACCAGCGAGGGAGGATAAGAAGCACAGACGCAACAACATTGTCATCCCCTATGTAGCCGGTGTATCAGAAAAACTCAGGAGAGTTTTCTCCAAGCACGACATCCCGGTGCATTTCAGACCCAGCAACACGCTCAGACAAAAACTGGTTCACCCGAAAGACAAAACGCCAAAACACAAACTTAACAATGTGGTGTATGCTGTACAGTGCAGCGAGGAATGCTCAGACCTCTACATTGGAGAGACCAAACAGCCACTTCACAAGCGCATGGCACAACATAGAAGAGCCACCTCCACAGGACAAGACTCAGCAGTCCATCTGCATCTTAAGGTCAAAGGTCACTCTTTCGAGGATGCCAATGTTCACATTTTGGACAGAGAGGACAGATGGTTTGAAAGAGGAATGAAAGAAGCCATTTATGTCCACTGTGAGCGACCATCTTTGAACAGAGGCGGGGGTTTACGACACCAACTCTCTGCCATCTATAATCCAGTTTTGAGATCCCTTCCCAGACGCCTTAATGCCCACTCACATCCTGGGCCATCTGACCTCAGGAATTCGCATGATAAGGTGGGGCCAGGTTTCACAATGAACCCACCCGAAACTCTGGCTGATTGGAGCCCACACCCAGTTTCACACCTTGTCTCAGGCGATTAGAGGATCATCAGGGGGTCCTTTTGTTCCTCTGTGGGGGGTTACTCCCACTAGGTTTATATCTGGGACTCTCCACCATTTGACCTTAGAACTGAAGAAGCTTCTCGGATGAGAGGTGAAACGTCTTCAAGTAACTTAAAGAAGTCCAGACGCTTTTCTTTGCAAGCTCCTTTGACTACGATGACCTGGATGACTGAGAACCTTCACAGACATTTCTAGCGTTAACTGAACTTCCAAAACAGAGCTACTAGATCACTTAAATAACACAATTGAAAGCATATGTGTATTGTTTGTGTATTTATACACAAGCACTCATATATATTCAAATAATTTTAAAAAAAATGTTCATTTACCTGTTACTACCACACACAAAATGTGTGTTACCTTTCAGATGAAGTCTCACACATGAACTTTGCTCCTACAGTTCATCTGCTGAAGCTTTTACATTTGGCTGGAAATCAAATGAAAACCAAAACAGCCACAAACATCAGACATGCTAACACTGTAACATTATTGGATGGAGCCACTGAGACTGAACCAGCATCATTAGTATGACCTCTGACCTGTATCTACAGCACTGACCTCTGACTTTCAGCTCCACGTCCTTCTTCAGCAGGATGTTTCCCTCCCTGCTGTAGACGGTGCAGGTGTAGGTGGAGTTGTCTCCATCTGTGGGGTGTTTCAGGGTCAGACTGAGGTCTCCAGGTTCCAGTAACTTTCTCTTCATCTTTGTTCGGTTCTTGTATTCATCGTCCATTTCTCCAGGCTGGGCAGAGCCGTTCTCATGCACGTGGACATTTTTGTCGTAAGAGTTACTCCACACCACTTTAACATCTTCAGGAAGGTGAACTTTGGTTTTTAAAGGCAGCTGGACAGACTCCACCCCTGAATCCACCACTATATGATGGTCTGAGAGGACACAGATCACTGCATGAGCTGTACAGACATCAGCAGCACTGAGCACCATTTATTTGACTGGATGACATCAAATATTTGTAGTTAAAACATGTTCGACTGGTATGAAGCGCAATAGTGGTGACAAGCGTGACAGAGCCAGGATTTTCAGGTAAAAAGTTAAGCTTAAGTGAAATTCTAACCCTGTTAGCTGAGGGATATATTATGATGAAAGTTAAACATCTCCATACTGTCATTGTGGCTAAACAAACCCAAGAAGCCCAGTCAGAGATAATGTTCATCGGGATGGTTATTATGAACTTTCTGAAGAAAAACGGATTTCAACTTTTAATTGTTTATTAAGAGGTTAGCACAACAAATGAACCAAATTATTACGGTCTGAAAAATATTCCATTCAAGTTAAGAAGTCACTTCATAAAAATAATCTCAGAAGCCAAATATAGGCAAATAAAAATTAAAGTGGATTTCAGACAAACAGTTTGTTCCTGACGTGTTCCTGACGCGTTCTTTGGTAACTAGTCTGCAGCGTCCTGTAAAGTGCTGCAGACATGTTGGATGAAGAAGAACAGACAGACTGAGCCTCCACAGTCGGCCATGTCTCACACACATCAGCACAGAAACCATGAAGCTCTCATGTGTCTGAACATCTGAAGCTCTCCACCACATGACTGAGCACAACTCAAGGAGGAACATTTACTGAAGCTGCTGCAACATTTACTGTCAGCATGTTTCCATGTCAGCTGCTGTTTACCACCACAGAAGAAGAACAGCTTGTCCACATGCAGCCACTGTGTCAGATCAATGCAGTGAAGCACACACACTGTTTAGTAAAGTCATGTTGTGGAGCTGTTTCACTGATCAATGACTGAGTCTGAAGGAGGTTTTCTGACTTCTGGAACAAACCTGGAAGTTTCTCTTCAGCTCTCTGTATCAGCTGTTTGTAACTCTCAACTCTTTCAGCTTCTGGAACAAGTTTGTGTGAGCCGCAGTCAAGGAGCCACCAGAGGACACCTGCTGACCATCGGCATTATGGGTAGTGTAGGAGGAGACACTCACCTGACATGAAATACTGTCGGAAATAAAATAAAAGACCTCCAGAAACCACAAGAAGAACCAGGAGAACCAGGAGAACTAGGAGAACTTTGGCCCAGGATGGAAACCGTTCTGTGGTGAAACAAAGAAAATAACAATATGAACTCTGACCTACATTGAGATTCCTGACTTCTAACTCTATCCTTGAATCATATAATTATATAATCATATAATAACAATATTCTCCGGCTCTTTTGTTTTGAATGTCAGCTAAACTGTAGTCTATGAAACATTGCTTTGGCTACCAATTACTGAGCGATCATAATGACTATTTTTGGTGTCAGATCATTAAAATCTCTCTATAGAATTTTAAAAAACAAACAGCTTCTGACACATTTCTATAAAAATAAAAACAACCAGTTTCATGTTATTTATATAGCACCAAATCACAACATTCACCTCAAGGCACTTTACACATAACCATGCCGAAAACCTAAAAATATAATCTCCCATCATGCCTCTGGAAAACTTCTTGTTAAGTTTAAGGAAATTTTGTTTTCTATATTTGTTATTGGTATGCAACTCTTTTAGTTTTGTTCCTGCAGATGTTGCTGAATTGTTTTAATGCACAGCTGTTGTTAAGGTGGAAAAGAGATGTTACACCATGAGTGAAGTTATGTGCAGGGTTATTTACCATCTTGGAAGCACAGTGTTAAAAAAAATAAAAGGAGCTCAACCTTGTGTGCCAGTGGGGTAAGAGGATCATCTAAAGAGTCAGCATCTAATTTTGAAGTCCCTGCTGTGTGATTCCTGAACTCGCCACAATATCGAAAATTAGACCCTACATTAATATACACAGATATACATATATTGTTCTTATTTTCTTCAATCAGTGATAAATAGTAAGATGTTCTAGCTTCACGGAGAGCTTCCTTATAAAGCAACAAACTATTTGTTCAGGCTAAATGATGATCTTCTAAATTTGTGACACGCCATTTCCTCTCGAGATTACGCATTATCTGCTTTAGGCTATCTGTTTGGAGATTATACCACGGGGTCAAGTACTTCTGATTTGAGGCCAGATTTTTCAGATCTTTTTACTGCTGTGTAATTTATTATTGTAAATGTAAATATTAATTGGAAATGGTCAGACAAGATAGGGTTTTCAGGAAACAGTGTTAGGAGTTAGAGTTTCAAATGAATTGTCATTATTATCGATTAATTATTAAGTCATGTACTAACAAATGGTAAATGGCCTGTATTTGTATAGCGCTTTAACAGAGACTTGGAAGAGAGAGACCAAATGTTTAATAATCCACATTTCACTGTTTTACTCTTTGGTTCAGCTGTGGATACTGTATTGTTCTTTCTTTGTGATTTTTTTTATGTTTAAGTTGTTTTTTGCTGGTAGTTTGTTTTTTGTATGTTTGGGAGCTGACACTCTCTATGGAGATATGGTTTTGGAGGATAACAGGAGGAGAGAAGCTGCAGAGAGGCGTGTAAGACTGCATATGCGACTGGCATAGCAGAAGGTGAAAAACTGTAAGAGGATCATCGTCTGCTGTTTGTAAACACTTTAGATTTAGAGCAAGTGACGCTAACCACAAAGAAATAATATCACAAAATGTTGTATACATTCATGTCAAAGTGTCTGCCTCCTTAAATCAAACTAGAATCTTTTGCTCATCTTTAACCATTATCGTGACCAGCCCACTGAAAAGAAGAATACTGTGCATTCATTTCTGTTTTTACAGCTATTTTAGAGGGTTACATCCTATGTGGTGCTTACACATTAACATACAGTAAGTCTGGTCTAGGAAAGTAGACGAGACTTACTGTAGGAAAGCAAAAGTAAAGACCGTACAAAACTACAGAGAAAGCCCCAACAAATATACAACCTCTGGCAGAACCAGGCTTTCAAAGCAGTGTAAAAATAGGTGAGTGAAGAAGAAACACTCAAGAAAAACTTTAATCATGCCTTTCATCTCAATCTTTTTGCCTACCCAATCAATACAAGTTATTTTTTCTCTTTCCTTATTATCCAGCTTCACAAACAAAAAACTAAGACTTTGCCACCTCTTTCTTTGCTGTATGCCTCCCATTACTCCTGCCTACTTTCTTCCTCTAGCTGACCTACTCAGTTTGTCTTTGCTAATGTCTTCCTTTGAATACTTCTTGTGCTTTCTCATTCCACCATAGTCTCCTTGTCTTCTTTTCTCTGTCCAGATGATACAAGAACACCATCTTAGAAGTTTTCCTCAGCACTACAGCCATAAGATGCATCAGAACTACTCCCTTAAATTTGACCTCTGACCTTTGTCCATAGTACTGACTTTTGACCTGTAAGCACATATTTGGGTTTGTTGCTGACCTTTGACCTGCAGCTGTACATCTTTCAGTCTCATTTCTTCTGTTCCATCAACGATGGAGCAGGTGTAGTTGCCGCTGTCAGTCAGTTGTGGTTTACTCAGAGTGAGGCTGAAGTTTTTGGTCGCCAGAGGCATCATAGATGTGCGCCCGCTGTAACGTTGGTTTTGTTCTGTGAAATCATCTCCTCCTTCTCGTTGTAGGTGGACAGATTTGTTATGAAGATCACTGCGAATCCACATCACTGTGGGGTCATCCTGAGGTATTAAACCTGTGAACTCACAGGGCAGTAGGACAGACTCTGCCCCCTCATTTACCTCCACCACCACAGCTAGGGCATGCTGGGAAACTGAGGACACACAAACAGAAACACAAATTAACTGCATGCTGTGGGTTTGTCTCAGAGTCCATGTTTATGTTGAGGGAACTGAGAGAACAGTTTACAGTGAGACAATCCAATTTAATTTAGACAGTGAAGTCAAAAATATATATAAACATTAATCTGTTAAATGGTAAATAGACTGTATTTTGTATAGCGCTTTACTAGTCCCTAAGGACCCCAAAGCGCTTTACACATCCAGTCATCCACCCATTCACACACTGACTGACTGCTTGTGTGAGACCTCGCAAAGTTTAAGAACTGTGCAGGATGTAATCCCCCAAACCAAAACATGGTTTGTTGTTCATTTCAGGGGTCTGGAGGGTAAAATCATTCAGTTTTTTTGTGATTATCAATTATTTTTTTCTGGGTCTGGAGTAAATGTTGGAAAATTTGCTTCTTCCTGGTCTTTACTGTACTTTCCAAAGACTGCCTTTAAACCCTGAAGCAGCTTCAAATTTCTTAAATGTCTTGGAGGACTGAGGCTGCCACCAATAGTGGACTAGTCACGATTACATCGACTATCAAAAACATCAACGACTAATTTAATAGTCTGAGATTGGCTGAGATTAAAGTAATAGTTTTCACAAAGCTGAATAAACGTCAAACAGAAAACTGATTAAACCAAAATGTGACAGAATCAAGAATGTACTCCAGTGTCCTGTTATATTTTAGATAGCAAGGAGCAGACGGCTGAGTTTATTAAACTCCACAGAGACAGTCTACAAATTTCATTAAAAGTTTAATAAACTATCATCTTGTCTTTATATTAGCACATACCTTAAACACATTAAGCTGTAAGTTAATGATAGTTATATAAGACATGCTGGTGCAATTAGCTGTATGTTTTACATCCAATAGATGCATGATCTGATTAGTCAACTAATCGTAAAAATAATCGGTGACTAGTCGACTATCAAAATAATCGTTTGTGGCAGCCCGATGGAGGAAAGAAGGTTTTCTATTTACTGTGAACAACAAGATGGCGCCAGTGTTCACGCCAAGCCGTCTCCTCCGCTGTTGTTTGTCGTCCTTCTCTCTACCTGCTGCCCTGATGTCTCCACGTTACTTGCCTATGATCGGCAAACTCTTTTGAATCTCCGGCCATTGGACTACCAGCCACAAGATTTTAAATGGAGATATGTGAATCCTCCTTCGCTTTCAAAGGACTTTCCTGATTACCTCCGCCACTTACCATCTACCTTCTCTCAAAGGAAACGTTCACGGAGACGGGGTAAACGTGGCGGCATCCGTGTTTGTATCAAGGCCTTTTTAAAGTCCTATGTTGCGACAAATGATCGCTATTCTATAAACATCTTGTCATCTATTCCTGCCTTCTGGGACCATGCTAACTTCAGACTATTCTGTCACCGCTTGATTCGCCCTGTTGTACCTTATGGTTACCTGGACCTCCCAGCTGATCTTCCACCTGCTCGGTGCTGGGTGCGGTCCTCCAGAGGAGGTGCGAATCTTGGCAACCTTCGCCTGGTGCGGCATTCTCCTACCAGTAACAGTGTGACCACTCTGGCCTTGCTAAATACAAGGTCATTAACGAACAGTGTTGGTCAAGTTACTTGAAAAAAGTAATCAGTAACTGATTACTTCCCCAAATAAGTAATCTTGTTACTTTACTGATTACTTATTTTCAAAAGTAATTAATTACTTAGTTACTTTTTAAAAACACAATTTACAACCTGAAGAGGTGATAAAGCGATAGATCTTTCAGCCCAATTCTACTTTTTCTGCATAATCCATCATACAAAATGTAATCAAATGGAAAAGTCTCTTTTTAAAACTTGTTTTATCAGTTTTAATCTTTTAACTTCATGCATCAAGCAAAAATATAATTATATGCAACATTCTCTGACTTGAAGAAATTAGTTTAACATTTAAACCTATTTTCTGCACATTCCAGCACATAAAATAAAATATTTTTTGTGTTTACACTCACTCTTTCAAATAGATGCAAGTAAAACACAGCAGAAAATAAATAAAGTCAAAGAATAGCGGTCCTGTTGCTCTGTTTTCACCTGTAAAGCAGGAGTGGGGTAGGCGGAGGTTTACCCTGGTGCAGGTGTGCCGCAGCGGTCAGTGGAAGAATCCGCGAGTTTCTCTGTGAGTTTCCCATTACGTCGTAGCTACTCGGTGCTTGTTTAGGGTTTTTTTTTCTCTGTAAAAAGAAGTTTTCTTCCCACGCACAACGGACACTAATGTTTTTGTCATTTTTTATGGAATCAAACTCAAAGGTCAGTACTTCCACGCTTTAAACGCTGCACCTCATACTCTCTCCCACAATCGATATATTATCCATTGTTGATCTGCACACAGCTGTTGTCACGAACGTCGCGCTCGCTTATGTCATTGCCATGAGACATTCTCGCAAGAAATTGCACCTTAGAACACATATGCATCAACACTACAATGAGCGGGTGGAGGGAGGTTTGGAGTCTTCTCCCACCCCCATTCTCTGCGGCCTGCTGGAGCGGGAGGGCTAGTAGGAGGAGTTGGCCGTCCGACTGTGGTCTGGGGTGTGGGGCCTCCCTGCTGCTGCGGAGTCGGGGTGGTCTGCCTCTCCCCACCGCAGGGAAAAGGGTAACACCACCTGGGTCTGGGTGCAATTCCCCCCTCCAGGGGCAAGGGTACCTAGACCCGGTTTGTAGAGTACGCTTGGGGAGTGTGATTGTGTGTACAGCGTCTCTTTATGTCTGTCTCCACGTTGGTTGAGTGTGGAGTGAGTGCATATGAGAGCATGAGGGTGGGAATGGATGTTTGTGTCTGTGTGTGCCTGTATGTCTGTGTCTATATGTCAGGTTGGGTATCAGACGCCACCTCTCTGGGGACACCTCAGGCCCTCCAAGGTTTGGAGGCCTATCTCCACCCACCACCACTTCCCCTGCCGGTGGCGGACTCCCTCAGGTGTCGGTGTGTTGGTGGTTCTTTGTGTCTGGGGGTGGGCGTCCGGGTACACACCGGCTCACTCCTTGGCGGCCGCTTGTCGGGGCCTGGGGCCTGGGGCCTGGGGCTCGCTCGGGCCCCTTTGGAGGTGGGGTGCCCCCGGCCTCTCGGCCTGGGGCTCGGTCACTCAGGCGCAGCTGGGGGCCGGCGGAGCTCACGGGCGCGTCACTGCAACTCCCCCTGACTTCTGCTCAGCTCTTACTGGAACTGCCCCTCTGTTGGTCTTCCTTGGTCTCTTGTGTTCTGGGGGCCTCTGGATGTCTGGAGTTTTGATCTCCTCCATACCCGCTTCACACCCTGGAGGACGGGGCTGTGGCCCCCCCACACTCCCTAGCAGATCATTACATGGAGAAACCTTTGGAATGCAAGCATGCTGATCCACACAGGTATGCACACATGGGTATTCACAGACGCGGACTAAAGCTTTCTTGGCTGCTGCCTCAAAGCACACTGTGCGCTGTCTATCTTGCGTGCTGCACAATATCGTTTATTATTTAGTAAATATTGATATCTATGACTAGCTAGTTTATTGTGATGGTGCTTTGTTTTCTCTATTATTATGTTGCTCTCTGTTGTTTGCTGTCTCCTCTGTTTGTTTGTTTTTTTGTTTGTTTGTTTTTTTTCTCCATACAGGTGACCCAGGAGTTCTTTTTTTTTTTCTCTCTCTTCCCCCCCCTTCTCACCGTCTCTTCTCCCCTTTGGTTTTCTTTCTTTCTCTCCCCCTCTTTCTCTCATTCATTCCCCCTGTCCTATTTATTAAAAAAAAAAAAAAAAAAAAAAAAAAAAAAATGACAAAGGATGAACTGAAGCTCTGCCATCACGTAATGTCGCATACTGCTGTTTCTGATGTCATTTAGAAAAAAAAAAAAAAAAAAGAAAAAAGAAAAAAAAAATCATGGTTTTAGTAACGCAGCGTTCCTACAGGAAAGTAACGGTAATCTAATTACCGTTTTGCGATAGTAATCCCTTACTTTACTCGTTACTTAAAAAAGTAATCAGATTACAGTAACGCGTAACAAGTAACGCGTTACTGCCCATCTCTGTTGACGAATAAGACTGATCTTATTCTATCGTCGGGACTGGATTTGTTATTCCTGACGGAAACTTGGCTTCGCCCCGGTGAACTTTTTCTCTTCTCGGAGCTGCTCCCACCTGACTACACTTTTATTAGCTCACCCTTGACCACTGAAAGAGGTGGAGGGCTAATTTCAGGTTTTAAAGACAAACTTCGATGTCGGCAGCTGCCACCTGTTCTGTACCCCAGTTTCGAGATGCAGTTACTGGAAGTGAACTGCGTCCCCTCCATCCTCTGCGCTGTGGTGTATCGCCCCCCGAAACTTATCAAGGATTTTCTTCCAGAATTTGCTGATCTACTGGGGAGCCTTGTGCTACGTTATGACCGTATACTAATTGTTGGTGACTTCAACATTCATGTTTGCTGTGAGGACAGTTCACTAGCTTAGGATTTCCTTGCTCTTATTAGCACCCTCAATCTCACCCAGTGGGTAAGTGAACCAACTCACACTAAAGGTCATATACTTGATTTGGTACTATCTTATGGTCTGGATATTTGCATCACGGACATAAAGGATTCTGGGATTTCTGATCACTTCCTGGTTTTGTTTAATACTGTAGTGAGCGATGTGGATTTGAACAGTGATGGTCCTGTGCGGCAAACGCGCACGATTAACTCCCAGTCAATCGCCCACTTCATTGATGCTTTCCTTGATCTCCCCTCTCTGATGCTAACTGTAATGGGGTTTTATCAGCGGATGAGTTTGCTAACCTCTTTTATACTACATGCGCTGACATCCTTAATTCTGTGGCACCTCTGAGAATTAAACGTGCCAAATCCTCACAACCCTGGCTAAATGATACTACTCGCGCCCTTAGGCGTGAATGTCGTCATGCTGAAAGAAAATGGAGGAAAGACAAACTCCACGTCTCTCTGGACATCCTCCATAATTGTTTATCTAAGTATCAAAAGTCCATTAAAGCTGCCAAATCTGCCTTTTTGTCTAGCATTATTATGACTAATAGCCACAACACCCGAGCCCTTTTTAATACTTTTAACTCTGTGATAAACCCTTGCACTACCACTTATGGGGATGCTTCCCCTGCTCTTTGTGATAATTTCTTAAAATATTTTTCTGGAAAGATCTCAGCTCTAAGGGCTTCTCATCCATCTCATTCATCATCAGTTTTAGACCCAGTTCCAGCCTCTGAATGCTTGACTGTCTTTCAACAGTTTGAGCCAGTGTCTTATTCTGCTTTAAAAGATATAATTGATCATCTCAAAATCTCTGGCTCCCCGCATGATATTCTTCCTTCTCATTTCTTTAAGGAAGCTTTACATGTTATTGGTCCTAGTATCTTATCTCTGCTGAATGCATCATTGTCATCAGGTTGTGTACCGTCTGTCTTTAAGCATGCTGTTGTGCAACCTATTATGAAAAAAGAAAAATCTTGACCCTAATGGTCTCACTAACTACAGACCGATCTCCAAACTCCCTTTTATTTCCAAAATATTGGAAAAGGTAGTTCTAAAACAACTTCAGGCCTTTTTAGAGGTTGCAAAGAAGCAGACACATCAGATTTCAGAGGTGAATAAATCTGGATATCATCAGCATAACAGTGAAAGGAGATGTTGTATTTTCTAAATATTAATCCCAACGGCAACATGTACAAAGAGAAAAGAGCAGGACCGAGCACAGACCCTTGAGGCACACCACAATAAATAAGGGCAGAAGCCGAGGAGTGTTGCCCCATGGTAAAAGAGAACGACCTCTCTGAGAGGTAGGATTTAAACCAAGTTAAAACCGTACCTTTGAGACCAACAACATGTTCCAATCTTGATAGAAGAATATTGTGGTTAACCATGTCAAAAGCAGCAGATAAGTCAACGAAAACCACAGAATATCCAGAGTCAACAGTTAAAAGAAGATCATTAAAAACTCTAAGTAAGGCTGTCTCTGTGCTGTGGCGAGGTTTAAAACCAGACTGAAACTTTTCATTAATACCATTTGCATCTGTTCAACTGTTTGCATGAAGTTAAAATTTGGTTATCACATAATTTTCTTACATTGAACAAGAATAAGACCGAAATCATAGTCTTTGGTAGTCACACTCCGCTAGACCAGTTAGCTGACGCCCTAGGCCCTCTCGCTAGCCATCTCTCGCTCACTGTAAGAAACCTTGGAGTGTTCCTGGATGGCTCTTTTAAACTTGAGATACAGGTCTCCACTGTGGTAAAAAAACAGCTTTTGCCAGTTGCGTCACATATCTAAAGCAAAGCCATTCCTTCCTTTAAAGGACCTTGAAAAGCTTGTCCACACATTTATCACATCCAGATTGGACTACTGTAACTCCCTCTACTCGGGCCTCCAACACTCTTCTCTTTGCCGGCTTCAGTTAATTCAAAATGCAGCTGCGTGTCTTTTAGCAGGTACGAGAATCTATGAACACATAACTCCAATTTTAGCCAAATTACACTGGCTCCCTGTTAAATATCGCATAGATTTTAAAATTCTTTTGTTCACTTTTAAAATTCTGAATAATTTAGCGCCCAGCTATCTCTCTGAACTACTCCACTTATACAATCCCAACAGAGCACTTAGATCATCCAATTACATGCTCCTAGCACAACCTAGGTCTCGAATGAAGTCGAGAGGTGACCGGGCCTTTGCATCCGTAGCACCTAGACTCTGGAATAACCTCCCTGTTCATATTTGTACTGCCGAGTCTATCCAGTCTTTTAAATCACGTCTTAAAACTTATCTTTTTACTTTGGCCTTTGATTCTAGTTGGCTGGTCTAGCTTATTGTGTTGTTACCTATTGTTTGTTGTCCTGTTTTATTGTTTGTTTTAATTGTCTCATGTTTTTACTGACTGTGAAGCACTATGGTCAACACTGTTGTTTTAATATGTGCTATATAAATAAATTTTGATTTGGTTTGAACCAGTCTGCATTAATGATGAACTGTATTCAAACTGTACTGAATATTGACAAATAAAAGTAAAAAAGACAAACAAAAACAATATAAAGTGTCTCACTAGAGTACTGGGCCTTCATGAAGTCTCTGTTACCTACAATGGATTCAGATGCACTTCTTTAAACCAGTCATTCTCAAACTGTGGTACGCGTACCACTGGTAGTACTTGGGCGCTCTCTGGTGGTACGTGGGAAATCTCCAATTTGGACCTTAAAACTGCAAGGCAGCAGACAGCGTTTTGCTGTGGGGACAAAACGCTGATCGTAAAAACACAGCCCTTTTCCGCGGTGCCGTGATCCCAGTCACTATCAATGAGTCTGAGGCCCCGGGGAGAATTGTGGGGGCATGGGAGATGCCATCGGAAATATCGCCTGCATGAAGAAGCTCCTAGTAGCCAGTCTTCTGTCTATGAGGTCCTTTGAGGTCAGAGGCGGGGAGTTGGCAAGGCACAGTGAAGCTGGAGGATGAACGCTAACTTTTTTCCACTCCATAAAAGTTAACGTGAGGGTTCCCGATGGTTAGGGACAAATGCAATCGCATGGCAGGAGTTTGTACACAGACCAAACTTCAGTCAGGAGAACAACTGAGATAATCCATCCACAATATAAGGTTAGTCATTAATATACTGCTGCATGGGCTGGGCTGTAGTTACATCGTAAGGTTTTAAAAATTGAGCTTTAAAATGAATAGTGATGATTAAAACCCAGAGAGTGATCACTGACTGATCACAGCCTTAATAAACACAGTAGTTTGGACCTGGAAGCAGGTTTCATCAGGTCATGACTTAAAGATTGGATATCCCACCTGCTGTGAATGTTTTAATGCAGTATAGTTGTTATCATTATCATTATGTCACATCCTGTTCATGACAGTTAAAATAAATAACGTTCATATAAGAAATAAAATTGTCTCCTGTAAACTGTTAATAGGCCTATACTACTGTACTTTAATGTCGGTCATAAGGCTGGTACTTCAAGAGCCATATATTTTATGAGGTGGTACTCATTGTGAAAAGTTTGAGAACCACAGGTTTAAACAGTTTTGTCCATTAAACAGTCGTTAAATGTAACTTGGTGTTTTTTAATTTTGCACTGGTTGGTTATTCTAATATTTCCAGCGTTTACTTTTTTTTTTTTTAAAGATCGAAAGAAAAACCACATCCACCACACGCCCATTTCACCGTTTACCTGTTCATCTGGCTCACCTGGCCACACAGCAGCCTTGACACAAATGTCACCTTTCACTACATAATCCACAGTATCAGTCCTAATCCATGTGTCGTGCCAAGGTAGGTAGGTATAACCACCAGTCGGGAGCGCGCTCGGAAGGGAGAACGGATTCAGTTGACTCCGTCTCCAATCCAACAACCAGACGTGGAAGTAGTGAGGTTTACTTCAGTGAAAAAGTGAAAGATGAGTGTCGGTACATAATCGATCTGTTTGTTGGTGACAACAGAAAATGCTACATTTATTCTTCTCACGTGTTATCGGACGGGATTATTAAAAAAACGAGGCCTGATACTTATTTGTACCCTCCTGCAACTTCACTGTATAAAGTGCTAAAACCTCCAAAATTCCAAGAGTAATAAGTTAGTATAAGTGTATGTGAACTAAAAATCAAGAATGTGGGATACTGTTTGTCCGTGATTTGGACAGCCCAGTGAGCCCTCCCGACGCAGGGGACACCAGCATTCCTCAGACCGTCCCTCACTCTTTCACCAGTAAAGATATTAAATTGATATTTTCTTGCATGTGCGTGTGTGTATGTCGCTAAAGAGTCCACGGTCCATCATTATTCAGAGAGGTTCTTACCGTTAATGAGCAGCAGCAGCAGCAGCAACATCATCATCCTCCTTTAAAAACCACAAAGTCCTGTTAGCAGCTCCCACACACTCCTGCTCCTCCTTCAGCTGTGACTCTGACAGCAGGCTAGGTTCGGTTTGACAGGAAGTGTCGGCGTGAGGCATGAAGCTGATCCACAGCTCAGCTTCATGCATGAAGGCAGATACGTCCCTGGGCTTCCCGATCTCAAGTAATAGTTTGTTATAAATGCAGGTTTATTCAGGTATCTTTTTGTCACAGTTATCATGACAGGCCACACCTGAAACTCTCCAGTCTCTGACCAAACTACTCTAATCATGAGAACCCATCACAGCTGAGAATCCCTCCGCAGGTCCAGCCGACAGTAACGTCAACGCCTGCGCTGGATTCAACGACTAGCGGGTGTAGTGCAGACCCGGTAAATCAGGTGGAGATTAGCTAGTTTAACCACCTCATTAATAGACAAAAGAAGCCTTTTGAAAGGGGAAACGAGGAGTGCCTGGGTGAGGCGATAAGAGGAGCAGCAGACACTGCTGGCAGACACCACACACCTCTAACACTTTTTCACAGATCCACTTTCTCATCTAAGCCGATTCCACAAACAAATTCATAACGACATTATTAAGAAATCATCACAGACCTTTGATGCTGTAGACATGAAATTATATGAATGTATTAATCATTAGGATCAATATAATCATTATTAATAATATAATCAATAATTGACCACGTCTCTTAAGTTTAATAATACTGACTTTAAAAAACAAAACAAAAACAACAACAACAGTTAATCCATAAGAAATAATGTCAGCTCAGAACTCTGTGCAGTCCAGTCAAATTCTTCCACACCGGACTTTCTCATCCATGACCCTAACGGACCGTGGCCGGACTCGTTGCGCACGTAGCATCCTGGCACGACACCACGCTGACATGTAAGGAGCTCCTGAAAGCGAGCCATTCTTTCACAGATCTTTGTCGAAGCAGTCTGCATGGCTAGGTGCTGACATTATATACTTGTGACTATGAGAGAGATGGAACACCTAAATTTAATGATCTGAATGGGTGAGTGAATGCTTTTTATGCATGTATGTGTATTTAGAGCATGCCATAAAGACGACGAGAGAGGTTAATCTACTTCATGTTCCATATTCGGGGAGTTTTCGTGACATCTAGTGGACATTTGAAGACACTACAAAATAATCTCTGACTAGTATGAAACAAATACACCACAATCACAAAAAACATGTAAATGGAGAGTGATCACTAAAGTACTGTAAAAATAAAATACTGCAAAATGTAAAGGAAAACATGAATTAAAAGTGAAAGTGGCATGACTATGACTCACTGTGAGACTGTGACAGAATCCAATTAAAATAAACTGCAGCAGGAAACTGTCTGTGCACATCTACAGCTACATCAAATATTGGCTGTTCAGTGGTGACTTTGATTATTATTTAGCTTTTGTGATGTGAAAGACTGCATTTATTATTTGTTTTTCTGTAATCTGATATTGGTTTAATAACTGGTTGGTTCAAAGTAGAAATTCAGTAGATGCATAATGTGTTAAATATCTAAAAATTCTTCTTATAACCAGAACAGAGGTGATGAAGAGTGCGGCAGATTAGTGAGATGCCAAAATAGAAAGCTGAAGAAGAGCTTGCATACAAAAATAGTCACACTGCAAAGAGTTTAAAAGGAACCCTTATGGTTCAATAAAAGCAGAAGCTGTGAGGCCAGGACTGGTAAAATGTAAAAGCTGAACAAAGTACTGTCAGCATACTGTCTCACACATGAATACTTCATTAACATTTTTACTTTTTTTTTTATTCCTGCTGCTTGAAATAAAAAACACACACAAACAAGAAGAACTCAAACTGGACTGATGCTTTATTTCAGACACAGACACAAACATGCATTACAACCCTTTGTGTACACATGTACTAATACTAAGCAATCACCCAACATGGAGACACAGAACTGAACGCCATTCAGAGCACATTTTGAATCAACACCATGGGCATGTTCAGATTTTAACACAAGTGATTGTTTCACTCTGAAAATGGAGTGAAGGTGAGCGTTATTAACCCTTTGTTGTGGGCAGTCTGAGGTACACCTGTGCACTACTCATGATGTCAGATCAGCATCCTGATGTGGCACACCTGTGAGGTGGGATGGATTATCTCAATATGGCAGATGTGCCCACTACCACACATTTGGACTGATTTGTGACCACTGTTTGGGAGGGATGGTTATATTGTGTATCTGGAATGAATTTTAGGTCTCTACGTCCATCCCATGGGAAATGGGAGCAGTAACAAAGGTGTTGCGTTTATATTTTTGTTCAGTGTATATCTGAAAACGGGAAAAAGGTAAAATGTCAAACATCTGCTTCCATAATATAAATATCATTAAATAACTTTAGAAAAACTTCCACTTGACTCTTTACATGTAATGTTGTAAAAATATATATTTTATTGTTTAATTAATCTGAAAATGTTAGTCTGCCAAATGTGCAGCAATTGAATTTCTTTATTCTCTTCAGCTGATAGTTGGTGGGGCCCAGGTAGACTGTATAACTGCATCTCTACCAGTTTCTCTGCACTCCAGCCTCTTCTGTTCCATGTGAAGGGATTTTCCTTAAGGCAGGAGAAATTATCTCCACGTAAAGGAACAGGTTCATCCATCGCACACTAGAACAAATTCTCTTTTTAAATAAAAATGAAAAAGGGTTACCGTCAATGCATCATGTTTTTAATTTGCAAGTTCATAAGCATTTTCCTTTTCCATTTCACAATCAATTCTACCCCCAGGTCAAAAATATGTCTGGGAAAATTTTCTTAATATAATATTATTTATAGATACACCCCTCCGGCGATTAAATGCATACCTGCATGGAGGCGGGACCTAACAGCAGAAGCATACTCCATAATGTGTTGTACATTATTATATGTATATTATATGTAACGTGGTATTTTTCAATTATTGTATTTACTAACATGAAGAAGTCACAAGCAAAGAAAGACCACACCATGGTGCATGTTTGAACAAGGAGAGTTTACTGGTCAAAACTATTTATTAAACAAATAAAACACATTTTCTTAACCACCAAAAAATACACGTTCAAAGCAACACAACGGAGGCCCAATATCAGACAGGATTCCACTCTGTGGAGTGGGCAATCATAATGAAGCGGTTGGTTTTATTTTGTGGATTCAAGCTGCTCTTCATATTTTTGGCCACCAGATGTCACCAGAGAGAACTGCGTTGAAAAGCTTCGAGTAATGAACCGTTTTTCAATACAAGCTTCAGAAAGCTTCATTTGGCCATCACTAGGTGAGTGCAAACACATTTATCATCCACCACACCCATGAGACACGCCCCACACCCGTGCACCAATACAGTGAGTCCATTTAAACCAACCCATTTAGTCAAAAAGGAACAACTCATATGGCTCCTACACCACTGATTTCCTTTCCGATCCGATACCAAGTAATATTCAGGCTGGTATCGACGATACTGATCTGATACCGATACTTTGTACAAAAACGTATTTTATTTATTGTATCTCAAATTATAGTTTCATAATGATTACAGGACATCAGATTACTTGTTCTTATCACTTAATAATGCAGAGTTCATCATATAGAAATAAAGAACCTGAAGTTGTGCTATTTGAACACCTTGCCTGCCTGCACCTGTTGCCTCAACATATGCTCGTCATATTCTGTGATATAATTTACTCTGAGGTGTTTGACAAATTTGTGGTGTTGCCACAACACCTCACTTTCTTGCCACATGTATCGCAAACCACGTCTTGGCTGTTTGTGGATGTAAAATACGTCCGCACATAACTCCAATTACGCTCAGCCATTGTTGTGAGTGCGCACGCCAAGGGGCTGCGAGACTTTTATACAGCCTTATTTCGCACATGACTATGAAAGGTGGGAGAGGGAGTAGTTCCTTCCAATTGTAGACAATCCGAATGAAATAGTTTCTTTCCGCTGTGTTCCTGTTAATGATAAACTACAAATTTACCCTAAATTACTAAAATATCGATATTTTAATGTGAGAATCGATTCTAGAACATAGATGATTGATGATGATGATTGGTATCGGAGGAAATCGATATTTCAGTATCGATCCGCACATCACTATTGTGAATTATTTCTTGTTTCCGGTTTTATTGTGAAGGTCCGTGTCTCATGTGAATGTACAAAGTTTTAGATGTGAGTGCAGAAATGACTCATTAAAATAATGGGTGACTGTACTGAGTGTAATGACAAAGAATTAAAACTGTGTTTTAGTATGTACATTTAAAATGTTTAACAGCTAATTACTGTACTTGTTGAATAATTGTTTCCGTTGGTTTCTCATGGTGAAATCTAGAACATGCTGCATGTAAGAATGGTAGGTGCTTCAAGCGACAACATATTTGGTCAATAATTCGGGGATTTTTTTTCTTTTTTGTTGTTGCCTCTTTTAATGCTTTGGCCATTTATTCATCATCTATCATAAGAGCTAACTGCAACAGTGACCCCTTGTGAATGAGGGATCAGCCTAACTTATTCACTATTTGTCAAAACTCATTCGCCAGGAGGAACGGAGATAATTTGGCAGTTTTTACAGAAAACAAATAGATCAAGAAAGGAGAAGAGAATTCCTGAAAATCTGAATGAAACATCAGGATATGTCCAGGAACACACATGGATAAAATCCAAAAAGAAAATCAAGGAAAGAGAAACAGAAATAAATCCCTGGATAGCTTAAGATAAGAAAACCTTTATTAGTCCCATGCGTGGGAAATTTCACACTTGAATGAGCTCAACGATTTGAAAATTGAACAGGAAATGTCATTAAACTAATATTCAGGCTCTCTTCATACTTCATCATCCATGCATGTCACACTCCTCAAAGAGTCCAGGGAATTTCAGAAAAATGTTAAGGCTTAAAAAGCTGACTAAATAATACTTTACATGGATTTATGCAAATGAGTGCATGCGATGTGGGAGGGACGCTGCAACCAGGGAGAACAGAGCAAGTTTTTTGTGTTGAGGATAAGTTCAACCTGATTACTCCTGTAAGAAGATTTGCAAGCTGTGGAATACATTTTTGTTATATCTTTTCACATCGCAGTCCCGTGGAAGTTTTTCTTCTTCAAACTAATGTAGGCTACACGAGTGAAGCACGGGAAAACTGGTCTCAAGGTTATACAAATTCTCTTCTTAAATGAAACCCAAACAGGGTAACCTTAAATGCACCATGATTTTACTTTACAAGTTCATAAACATTTTTTCTTTCCACTTAACAACCAATTCTATCCCCAGGTCAGAAATACGTACCCGAAAAATACATGTTCAAAGCAACACAACGGTGGCCCAAAATCAGATTGTGAACTCCACTCTGTGGAGTGGAAATTCATAACGAACCAGTTCATTTTATTTTGTAGATTCAAGCTGTTCTTCATATTTTGGGGCATCTGATGTCATCAGAGAAGACTGTGTTGAACAGCTTCGAATAATGAGCTTCAGAAAGCTTCATTTGACCATCACTTAATCATTTCCTTTCGAACCATTAAATCAGGTACCGAAACAGTTAAGTTCTAAAGAATTCTTCGACGTCACTGATCACGTGACTCTGGCCAAACAAATCACACTTTGAGACAGGGATTCTGAAGCATACCCGCGGAGCTTTAAGCTTTCAGCGGGCTAACGCTAGCTTTTAGTGTTCGGGTGTGGAGTGGAGCTTGTTGTTCGTGTCTCTGCGCGAAGAAACTGTAAGTTTGCTTTGTTTCCTCCTTTAACAGTTTGTCTTCATGAACTTTACTATTAGTTCAGCTCATGTTTGATTTCTTAAAACAACAAACTGTTGGAACAAAACCGTCGTTTCCTAAACAGTCAGCCCGTTGTGACTCGGCCGAGTGTGTCCGCCATTTCCTGTTACTGTTTGTGATCCAGGAATCAGACTAAACACGGAGTTCGGCCGCTGTTCCACAGTAACTGCTGGCAGATTAACCCGTACTCAGTTTTTTTCAAAAGAAAAATTAAACAGTTAATATTTTTTAACCTGAAATTCATTGGCTTTGGCTTATTTTCTGTGAAGAACATAAATCCGAACTAATTTTCAATGACCTCATACTGTACCCCCCCACGCATTTACATTACATGCAAGGTGTTCGGGTCCACTGGACCCAGGTCTAATAAAAGTGTTGAAAGTGTAGGTCCTGTGTTCCCACACTCTGTCTTCCTCCTTTCTGGTGCTGCTGATAGTGTTTTCTTCCCCTCCTGCTCCGCACAAACACCGTCTGCTCTGACATTCCCACACATTTTACCCTCTTTCTTGAGGGATCCAAATTTTATGTTCTCATACCCTGTCCCACCTGCAAATTAGGGGCATAATACTATAAATAAGACTTTGCCAGTGTGGTTCTTTATCACAACTGCTCAAGATGGCAAAAGATTATCTGCTGCGAGGGCCTTATTGATTTTGGAAGACAGAGGAGCTTCTGATGATGATGCCGGGGAAGAAGTTTCAGAATATGAGGATCACATTTTTTGTCTGACAGTGACTTTGAAGAAGAGGGTGAGGTTGAGTGCCATTTAGTAACAAATGAAGATGAGTACCCCATGAGAAGCCAGCTCCAGGACCAGAACAAGCCCACCAGACAACAAATGAAGAAATATGGATGTAAAAAAAAAAAAAAAATGGAGAAATTGAATGATCTTCTATCCCAAGAAATGTTGTCTTTCCACTCCACTTGATTATAACTGATTTTATTTTTTATAACATTTTATAAAAACAAAACAAAAACGAGAAGCACATTAATTCATAAATGTGATCTAACAAAGGTAAAGGGAAAAATTAACCATGTTTGCTGTTCATATGGCTTGTAAGTGGGATGAAGTAAACATTGTTGAGTAATTTAACATAAAATTGTTTGATAGTGTTAATTTGGAAAGCCAAAAATCTAGCGGGTCCACCAGACCCATGAACACTGGCTGAGTAACAAAAAATACGAACACCACACAAGGGTTAACTGATACTTAGTTTAGCTAGCAGTTAGAATATGAACTGTCAGCTTGGTCCTGGGAATTGTTATGGCCATGTTTGACCTGCTGCTTTGTAGGACTACAGGAATGGAGGATTTGGAGGCTAATCTCTCTGACACTTTTTGTTGTGAACTGATGAAAGCTGTGGATGTTAGTCCAACACATCAAAAGCTCTCGATTGATGATTTGTTTCCTCTGCAGGTAGAAAGTGTGTGTGAGCTGAGCAGCATGGATCGGTGTGAGGACAGAGAGGAGGGAGTCCCTCCCTCTAAAAGCACTCTGTGTGGGGAACATGAGAGCCAGACCAAAGCTCAGAGGTGAGATGACCATCTCTAACTGTCCATGACTCTTCTCCATGTCACAGCTCAGCACTCACATCACTGCTCCATCATTATTCACAGGAACCAACCTGGACCTCCACTCAGCGACGAGTCAAAGGACATGGATGATGAGTTTAAAGAAAACATCTGTCCTCCTGCAAAGAGGTAATGTGTGTCTAAATGTTGTGTCTCAGTGTTTGTGAATAAATCCTCCATCATGTTTAATGTCAGCTCAGCTGTGTTTCACACACATTTCTATGTTTATATGTGAAGCGGTGTGTGTTGGAGTGTTTCCACAAATGCATCATGTAAAGAATGGATGTTGTAGGAGGTGTGAAGAGGCTGAGTGTCTGTAGGACTCCAGCTGCTCAGTGTTCTTAATTTTCCTTAAATGTGTATATCAACAGCAGTGTCAAGGCTGAAGTTACATCAAGTGACATATACACGCCTAGTAGATGTCATTGCCAAGATGTAGTACTGCTGATTCTACATTTCATGTTTTGTAGATGAATCCTTGTTGCTGATATTTGTATCTTACTTTTTGCCTCTTGCAGTAGACTAACTTTCTTGAACAAATATTGTTTTCCTATAATAAAAATTAGTCACTTTTTTTAATCATTTATAATTTAATAAGCAAGTTGTTACACAAACAAGCCTTATCTCCTCATGCGTTTACTAAAATACCACAAAAATCTATAAGTAAAATGGACAGTTTAAAAAAACCTCGGTCCTTATAATCCAGTTGCAAAGATTTATTCTGCTGTTTAATGTCCTAAATAAGTATATTCGACATATGATGAGACTTACTCACTATGAATCATGTCCACATGTTTTACAGGCCAAAGACGGAGAAGGCAGTGAAAGTGCAGCTGCTTGAAATGTTGAACAATCTGGGAGACGAGGAGCTGAAACATTTCCAGTTTTACCTGCACAATGACCCTGGCGATGACTTCCCCAAAGTCTTTAAACGCCAACTGGAAAATGCAGACAGACTGAAAACAGTTACACTGGTGCTGCAGACGTATGCGGGCAATGAACTGGAGGTGGCGAGCTCGATTTTAAAGAGGATGAATGAAGGTCGGACTGCGCAGTATGCAGATACAACATTATCACAATTAATTTTGTGATATGTATTAAACTGAGGCTGTTTTAGTCTAAATGAATATCAATGGTACTAAAAGTAGCTGTAGCTAATACTACATCTGTGGGATGATTATGGGTAATTTTTTCTCTAATGATTAAAATTTTATTTGTGAAGTTCATGAAGTCATTACTAGCTAACGTTAAAGGGATGGTTGGCTCAACAGAGCTCTGACTGTTTGTCAGCCTGGCTACAGAGCTGAAGAGAAACCTGGGGTTGTTCTTATTTTCTTCAATCAGTGACAAATGGTAAGATGTTCTGGCTTTGCGGAGGGCTTTCTTATAAAGCAACCAACTATTTTTCGAGGCTAAATTATGATCTTCTAAATTTGTGACACGCTGTTTCATCTCTGGCTTATTAGATTTCATCCCGCTTTAAGGTGCAGGTGAAATCTACTCTCCACTGCTGTGTAATCCATTATTGTATTAGGCTTTGTTATAAGGGAATGATCAGACGAGTGTTTTCAGTAAACACTGTTAGATGTTCAGTTTCTATTCCATATGTTAAAACTAAATCTGTGTGGGTTCTTTTACACACTGAGAGAAGCCAATTCAGTCTATTAACTAATTAAATGCTGTGTTTAGGCTGTCATTTTTAGCATCTTCATGGATGTTAATATAAATGAATGACCTTGTTCAATAAAATATTTAAGTATTTTCTATATCTAGAATTGTATGTTTCTAACCTTTGTGACATGTCATTTTCATGCTAATTGAAGATGGTTCAATGAAAGGTCCAATTTGATTTGTGTTCAAATTACCCAAATATCTCCTGAGATTTTAACGAAAGTTATTAAGATGGAAATGCATGATTATATAAATAATGGTTGACACTGTAAAAACCATAATAGACTAATCATCCTTCTTACTGTTTTTAATTCAGAGGCTCTTCAAAAGTGTCATCGTCATCTTAAATTCAAGTCTAATCTGAAGAAGAAGTTCCAGTGTGTGTTTGAGGGGATCGCTAAAGCAGGAAGCCCAACCCTCCTGAATCAGATCTACACAGAGCTCTACATCACAGAGGGAGGGACTGCAGAGGTCAATGATGAACATGAGGTCATACAGATTGAAACAGCATCCAGGAAACCAGACAGACCAGAAACAAAAATCAGACAAGAAGACATCTTTAAAGCCTCACCTGGAAGAGACGAGCCAATCAGAACAGTGCTGACAAAGGGAGTGTCTGGCATTGGGAAAACAGTCTTAACACAGAAATACACCCTGGACTGGGCTGAAGACAAAGCCAACCAGGACATCCAGTTCATATTTCCATTCACTTTCAGAGAGCTGAATGTGCTGGAAGAAAAAAAGTTCAGCTTGGTGGGACTTGTTCATCGCTTCTTTACTGAAACCAAAGAAGCAGGAATCTGCAGCTTTGAAGACTTCCAGGTTGTGTTCATCTTTGATGGTCTGGATGAGTGTCGACTTCCTCTGGACTTCCACAAAGCTACAATCCTAACTGACCCCAGAGAGTCCACCTCAGTGGATGTGCTGCTGATAAACCTCATCAGGGGGAAACTGCTTCCCTCTGCTCACCTCTGGATAACCACACGACCTGCAGCAGCCAATCAGATCCCTCCTAACTGTGTTGGCATGGTGACAGAGGTCAAAGGGTTCACTGACCCACAGAAGGAGCAGTACTTCAGGAAGAGATTCCGAGATAAGCATCAGGCCAGCAGGATCATCTCCCACATCAAGACATCACGAAGCCTCCACATCATGTGTCACATCCCAGTCTTCTGCTGGATCACTGCTACAGTTCTGGGGGATGAGCTGAAAACCAGAGAGGGAGGACAGCTGCCCAAGACCCTGACTGAGATGTACATCCACTTCCTGGTGGTTCAGGCCAAAGTGAAGAAGGTCAAGTATGATGGAGGAGCTGAGACAGATCCACACTGGAGTCCAGAGAGCAGGAAGATGATTGAATCTCTGGGAAAACTGGCTTTTGATCAGCTGCAGAAAGGAAACCTGATCTTCTATGAATCAGACCTGACAGAGTGTGGCATCGATATCAGAGCAGCCTCAGTGTACTCAGGAGTGTTCACACAGATCTTTAAAGAGGAGAGAGGACTGTACCAGGACAAGGTGTTCTGCTTCATCCACCTGAGTGTTCAGGAGTTTCTGGCTGCTCTTCATGTCCATCTGACCTTCATCAACTCTGAAGTCAATCTGATGAAAAAACAACATGTCTACCAAATTGCTGTGGATAAGGCTTTAAGGAGTCCAAATGGACACCTGGACTTGTACCTCCGCTTCCTCCTGGGTCTTTCACTACAGACCAATCAGACTCTCCTACGAGGTCTGCTGACACAGACAGGAAGTTGCTCACAGACCAATCAGGAAACAGTCCAGTACATCAAGAAGAAACTCAATGAGAAGCTGTCTGCAGAGAAAAGCATCAATCTGTTCCACTGTCTGAATGAACTGACTGATCGTTCTCTAGTGGAGCAGGTCCAACAGTCCCTGAGATCAGGAAGTCTCTCCACAGATAAAGTGTCTCCTGCTCAGTGGTCAGCTCTGGTTTTCATGTTACTGTCATCAGAAGAAGATCTGGATGTGTTTGACCTGAAAAAATACTCTGCTTCAGAAGGGGCTCTTGTGGGGCTGCTGCCAGTGATCAAAGTCTCCAACAAAGCTTTGTAAGGAAATTTCTGATCAGGCTTTTATTTTCTAAATATTTATTCTAGTAACAATTGCAATTTGTTCATGGCACAATCGTGCCATGAACAAATTGGACGAGCACTGTGATGGGTGCTCGTCCATTTAAAAAAACAAAAAAAACAAAAAAAAAAAACTTTAAAGTGCAATGATCATCAGCACTAAATCAAGTATATGATTCTCCTAAAAATTCAAAGCAACAGACAGTATCAACATTTCTGAGACATCTGTCGGTGTAACACTTACCAAAGTACCATTCAAAACGGTTTACTTTATACCAAAAACTCATGGACTAATCCAGTGTCCTGTTACTAGGGATGGGTGTCGTTTAGGTTTTATCCAATAACAGTGCCAAACCAGTACTTTTGAAACTGTGCCGGTTCTTAAACTGTGCTTAAAGAATGGAGAACACAAACTTTGTGCAAAAACCTCTTACGTTTTTTTTTTAGCAGTCTCTATTTTTCTGCAAAATGATAACCAAGTTAGCCTTTTCTGTTGATACAACATGAAGGGAGTACCTGCCATCAAACAAGAAGACAGCCGCATGTAACTACGACAGTGTTTGCTAGTTCACCTTGCATGCATTAATGTAATAACGTGGTTAGCCTACTCAACGTAAATTACACACAAACGACATTAAGCTACTCGCCCAGAGAAGAACAGCTGCTGCTGTCATCATCATCCGTCGCCATTTCTGCTACACTGGCAGGGCTAGGGGCCAGGACTCTACTCTTCAGTTTCTTGGGGGATGTTGCTAACTCCGGGTCCGATAACAGGCACCACACCCGCAGTAGATGTGCTTGTTGTGAGGTCTTGCAGCAAGCTGTCAAATACGATGTATTTCGCGGCTTTTAAAAAAACGCTATGCGTCGCCAGGTGTTTCATCAGATTTGAGGTGTTACCTCCTTTGCACAGTATCGCCTCCATCACCACCTAGTCAAGACTGGGTTGAGAAATTTCATAAGAAGTGTTCTTGGTGGAACATTATTATTTCCCTTCAACCTGATCTGGTGCATTATATCCAGTTCAGCTGGCAACATCAAGCACATCCAGTATCCATTACGGTATTTTCACGACCATAAGACGCACTGTACTGAAAGGCGCAGTCTCAGTTATGTGTGCCATTACTGTATTTAACACACACATAAGGCGCACCTGATTATAGGGTGCATACAAGTATGCATATTTAAAACTAAAGCGGGAGCAAAACTGAGTTTGGTACTAACATTTTTATTACCTGTAATCGTCACCAATCAAACCCATCGAAGTCTTCATCCTCTGTCTGAATTGAACAGCTGCGCTAAATCTCCATCAAACATTCCAGGTTCACTTTCTTCACCGTCAGAGTCACTTTCCGTGCTGTGCGGCTCCTCGGAAATTATGGCGGCTTTTGCGAAAGCTCGAACAACAGTGCCAGCAGACATGTTAGCCCAAGCATCTACAATCCATTCGCAAATTGTGGCGTAACGCGCCCGGTGCTGCCTTCCACTCTTAGTGAAACTGTGGTCTCAATCGGTCATCCATCGCTCCCACGCCGCTCGCAGCCTTACTTTGAACGGCCGGTTCACACCAATGTCCAGCGGTTGGAGTTCCTTTGTCAGGCCTCCCGGAATGACAGCAAGCTCACAGTTCATTTGCTTAACTTGTTTTTTTCACATCGGCTGTGAGATGGGCACGCATAGAGTCACAGATCAACAGCGATGGTGATGTGTGGAAAAAAACCACCTGGTCTCCTTACATAAACCTCCCTCAGCCACTCTTTCATCATTTCCTCATCCATCCAGCCCTTTTCATTTGCCTTAATGATGATTCCTGTTGGAAACTTCTCTTTAGGCAAAGTCTTTCTCTTAAAAAATCACCATTGGCGGCAGTTTCTGTCCATTAGCATGGCAGCCAAGCACAACAGTAAAAGAAGACTTTTCGTGCCCCGTTGTGCGTATCGCTACCGTGCTGGTCCCCTTCTTCTCCACATTGTGACTCACCGGGATGTCGAAAGTGAGCGGCACCTCTTCCATGTTAGTGATGTGGCTGGGCTGGATGTGTTTGTCGGCGATGTGTTTGCTGCAGTAGGAGCGGAAGATGGCCAGCTTTTCCTTATAATCCGCTGGAAGTTGCTGCACTACCGTAGTCCTGGTCTGGATGGAAAAATGGCACAGTTTCATGAAACAAAAGCACCAAGACGGACCTCATTGGAAATGTTCAATTTTCATTTCTTCTGCTAGCGAAACTGCTTTTAGTCGAATGGTGACCGTCAAAACGCTTCTCCAACTCGTTCTTTGCTCGATGATCCACTGCTCGAGTCTTTCCTCCAACTCGGGCCACCTTGCCTTATGTCCGCGGAAAGTCAGCTGCGTGTTCTTGACCTCTCGGAGCTCGTTTTCCAGCTTCCTCCACTTGCGAACCATCGATTCATTAATCTTAAATTCTCTCGCGGCTGCTCGATTTCCATGTTCCTCCGCGTAGCTGATGGCCTTCAGTTTAAACTGTGTTTCATAAGCGTGTCTCTTTGCCATTTTCAGGGTTGTTAAAACAACGAAGTTCTGCATAACGCACATACCTGTTCTTTTATACAGGTATGTGCGATTGTAGCGGTGTATATACAATCAACGCCCACACTTCACTCTTTAGCGTTCTCATGGTGATCTCTACTACGTCCTCCTTACAACACACACAGGGCGCACTGCACTATAGGGCGCGCCGCACTTTTTGAAGAAAATCTAAGACTTTTATGTGCGCCTTATAGACCCGAAAATACGGTATACCAAAATAAGATTCTTTCAGGCTCCTATGTCAGTCCTATGCCTGGTAGCTGTGTGGTTCCTTGGTGGGTCCTGGGTGGGCTTGGGGACTTGGACTTCTGGGGGTCTTGGGTCATGGCTGGTGTGTTGCCAGGTTGTGGGTGGGTGAGTGCATGCACAGGGTACCCAATCTAGATGGGCCCGGGCCTGGACACCATGCTATTATTGGGTTTCGGGGAACGGGGTTCCCTCTTCCGGGGTGTGTAGGGTCCTCGGTTCGCTTGGCCCAGGGCTCAGTCTGCTCTGGCCTGGCCAGCTGCCAGTGGAGCCTGCGGGCTCATTTCTGCGGCCGCCTGTGACTTGTGCTGCTGGGTGACTTTTCTAGGTGGGGTGGTGTGATTGTGGTCCTCCTTGGGTTCTCGAGCTCTGGGGAGGAAGGGCCTCTGGCTCTCTGGTGCCCGAGTCTCCTCCATGTCTGCTTCATGTCCTATGTGGCAGGGCTGTTCCTCGCCACACCCAGTATAAGACATTTACATGGAGAAACCCTATGAATACAAGTGCGCTCAGACACAGGTGTGGACAGAGATGTACAAACAAGTAATCCCAGAAACACACTATCTTGGTTGCTGCTCAGTAACATTTATTGTTTACGGTTACTTTTGCATATGTTGGTTGTTTCTATGGTTTCTGTGCTATGTCTTGTTCCTTCCTTCCAGCTTACATTTTGAAATTTTTAGTTAACCATGACTTGTAGTGTCCCTACAGCGCGCGCGTGTGTGTTTGTGGGGGTGTTATTTATTTTTCCTCCCTCTCTTTTTAACAAATGTCACAGATTTCATGCTTCTTTATTTTTAGGCTGAGTGTCTGTGAGCTGTCAAAGGCAGGCTGTGAAGCTCTGACTTCAGTACTCAGCTACAAGTCGTCTAGTCTGACAGAGCTGGACCTTAGCATCGACAGCTTGGACGATTCAGGTGTAAAGCTTCTGTCTGCAGCCTTGGGGAGTTCATGTTGTAAACTGAATACTCTAAGGTCAGTATATTCAGTTTTTTGTTTTTTTTCTCCCTTGTTCAGCTGACAAATGAAACGGTTAAAAATGCCACTCATAAGTGTTTATTAGTATTTCTCATTATCCCCAAGTTAAACTGTCACATTTCTAACCTGTTTAATCCCAGGCATTAAGGATTATTTTAAAACACATTGCTAAATGTAGTAGCTTATTAGTAAAACGAGTGTTTCATTGTTCATCTTATAATTTTCAGACTGAATCTCAGTAACCTCTCGGAGAGCAGCTCTGAAACTCTTTCTGCTGGACTGCAGAATCTAAACTGCAAGCTGATTACTCTGAGGTCAGATCAAGTAACATTTTATTTTTCAGAATTAATCGATAAGTTGATTAAAGTTTAGCCAATCATTGTTGCATCTTAAAAAAACAGGATTGAATATTGGCAATAACGCCATGCTGACAACACTTTAACTCTTGTGGGTGTTTTTTTTTTTTTTTAAATAGGCTAATGGGCTGTAAGTTCTCAGAGGGAAGCTGTGAAGCTCTGTCCTCAGTTCTCAGCTCCCAATCCTCTAGTCTGAGAGAGCTGGACCTGAATAATTCTGAGCTGTGGGATTCAGGAATGAATCTTCGGTCTGTAGGAATAATGGCTTCACAGTGTACACTGGAAACACTAAGGTCAGATCAACAGTATTATTTATTTTTATCAGTTGCCAAAAATAACCAATAATTGTAGCTAATTCAATAAAAGTCATCTATGTGTTATATCATTTCATAACTTCTCTCTTCACTACGATTACACTTTAACACAGGTGTTGTGTTCTCGATAATTTTTCAGACTGAGTAGCTGTTTCCTGTCAGAGGGAAGTTGTGAAGTTCTGTCCCCAGTTCTCAGCTCCCAGTCCTCAAGTCTGAAAGAGCTAAACCTGAGTAACAACAACCTGCAGGATTTGGGTGTGAAGTTTCTGTCTGCTGCACTGCAGAGTCCACAATGTAACCTTGAAACTCTCAGGTCAGGATTCAAATCTTTCCACAGAGGATCGTTTAAAATGTGATTTATATCTTTGCACAAAAAGTATCATAAGGGTGATACTTCAAGAGCCATGAGGTGGTACTCATTGTGAGAAGTTTGAGAACCACTGTGGTAGCTTAGAAACATGAATCAGCGCAGTGCACCCGGTAGAAAGGTTTCTGGTTGGGCTGGTGGGGGGATTAATCTCCTAAGACCCGAACTCTGTCATGGCATGCATTTTTAATTTCTCTTTGCTATGAGGGAGATTGGGACCTGATGAATGTAAAAACAAAGAATTAACAGATAATTTGTTTTGTTTTTTGTACCTAATTTTTGTTTCTGAGAAAAATAAAATCCACATATGTTTTAAATTTTGATAGAACAGTGGCAGTATGATGTCATAAATTGATATCAGGCCCTTGTAGATAAAAATTAAGGATTGTGGCCACAGCTCAGTGCAGCAGCTTTGGCAATGGAGGTGTTGAGCATCATCCATTCGGACTCAATGTCCCCATTCTCCCTCAGAAGCTCAGCTACAGGTGGGGGTTAAAGAGCTTGCAGACCGGGGCCTCTGCCAAGTGTTCTTAGGGCAAGATCACTATAGGTTTAGGTGTGCCAGGTCTGTGCAGCATCCTTCCCCGCCATCTGATCCAACAGCCTACCAGGTGGTGATCATTTGACAGCTCAGCCCCTCTCTTTAGGCTGTTCCTTAAAATCACACCCATCCAAGTCTCATTGTCTTTACCCATATGAGTGTTGAAGTCTCTCTCACAGTAGGACAACTTGCTGTGGTACCAGCTCCCAGTTTGAGTTCAGGAGACAGACATCCTCTCTACTTTTAAGATCAGTTTCAAACTTTCCTTTTTGATAAAGCTTATAGTTAGAGCTGGATCAGTTGACCCTGAACCATCCCTTAGTTATGCTGCTACAGGCGCAGACTGTTGGTGGACTTCCCGTGATTCTCTGCTTTCTTCTCCACTCCCCTATTTTTACTACTGATGCTTTTATATGTCACTACCGCATGTCCTTAACTTTTTATTTTCTCCTCTCCACTTAGTTTATCTTATAAATAAAGTCATTTTAAATATAATGGATGGAAATGGATGTTGTTGTATCAGCCATCCATAAAATTGTTGTTCACAGATTGCTTGTTATTTTGTGTGTCTGCAGTCTGTCAGGCTGTCTGATCACAGAGGAAGGCTGTACTTTTCTGGTCTCAGCTCTGAACTCCAACCCCTCCCATCTGAGAGAGCTGGACCTGAGCTACAATCATCCAGGCCACTCAGGAATGGAGCTGTTGTCGGCTGGACAAAAGGATCCACGTTGGAGACTGGACACTCTCAGGTATGGAGAGAATGCCTGACAAAGGCGGAAGAGCTGGAAACATTTCTTGTGTCCTTCACTCACTTCCTATTTTTCTTGATGCATGCTCAATCAGATTTTAACGATTCCGATTCCATTTTCGATTCTGTTTAACGATTAGATTCTTTATCGATTCTCTTATCGATTCTTTTTTTTTTTTTTAAAAAGGAGAACACTAAGGTCGATTAGCTTAGAACTTTGTTTTATATCCTCTCTTTGAACAAGATAGAAATTTAGGAGTAACATGGCCTTACAAACCCAACAGTGAGATCTTAAGAGTTCCAGCCTATGGCTCTTCAATGTGGTGTCACAGGGTCCCCAAGGAAAAAAATTGTAAATGTAAAATAATAAAATAAATATTCTTCTGTAGCAGGGGTGCTCAATACGTCGATCGCGATCGACCAGTCGATCGCAAAGGTAGTATTGGTAGATCGCATGGCATTAAAAAAATAGATGCCAGCCTATCATCCATCCCGTCACTTGATTGATACAGGGAAGCCAGTCAGATGACAGCAGATTTTTTCTGACGCTTAGGTCGCTGCGCATGCGCAAACAGCGGCGCGAAGTGTAGTAAAACTGACAAGCTAGTCAGCGAGTTAACTCCAATTTTTAGCTCTCGGTTTTTTCTCTTAAACCTGGCCGTCAGCAGCTACTGTCCGGACTATGCATCCCTGGCTGATTCAATTCAGTGCAAGTCATCAGAGTAAACTCAGGTAATGACAAAAAATTTACATAGTTAATTGTGTTGTGAAATATTGGATATTGCGGTTATGCATGTATATACATTGTAGATATAAAGAATCCTCAATATATTTATAAATAAGTATATGTTTTGGATTTTTGTAGTGGGTAGATCATTTTGACTTGGTCATTTTATAAGTAGCTCACATGCGGAAAAAGTGTGAGCACCCCTGTTCTGTAGCAATAACAAAGTATAACATAAATTGTTCTGTGGCAATTACACAAGAATATCCAGTAATGTCCCTGCCTACAATTAAACACATTCACTTACCAAAAATCATCTGCTGTGGCAAACGGGTGCAAGCCTTTGACCACAAACTTAGTCACTGCTCGGTGACATTCGTCTATCCTGGCCTGAAAGGAGACGCTACCGGTAGACTGCAGCGAGAACTGCCAGCGAGCGCCAGCCAGACTCTGTCTGTCTCTCTCATCATGGTCACCTACATGTACAGTAATGGCAGGTCTTGTAATAAGGCAGATTGCGCTAACATAATATGCACTGTTAGTTGATTATTTACCTGCCGCATTAACGGGAGAGGACGTGCAAACGTTAGCGCTGCTGCTGGGTTGAGAGTCACGAGTCCGGAGCGGAATTAAAAACGCGTGTCATCGCGTGTTTTGTGAGCAAATGCTTTTGCATATTCGTAGTGTTTCCTCCCTTAAATGAAATATCTACTTTGCAAGTTGCCCTGTTGTCATCGGTTCTCATAAAGTATAATCAAACTTTTGAGCGTTTGAGCCGCTTAGGCGCCGTGTTTCCTGCCAGGTAAATGACGCTCCGCAACGTGGTGACGTCATTCAGGGCGACTGGAATCGATAAGGGAATCGTTTGCAAAAATGGCAAACGATTCCAAGGAATTGAAACAGTGGGAACCGGTTCTCAACAAGAACCGGTTTTCGATACCCATCCCTAGTTGTGACAGTGATGTACACTGTTTTGATGGTATAAATGTATTAATAGTTTGTAAATTTCAGATAATTTTTTTTAAAAGCTAGATATTTTAAATGAGAATAATGCTATTTCCACATGTAACAGGTATTTTTGAAAACGCAGATTTTTCTATGCGTTTGCACCTTTCGTCCAAACATAAACGGCGTTTTTGGTCACTAAAAACTGAGATTTTTAAAAACGCCTGCCAGGGTAGATATTTTTGAAAACTCAGTTTTTGCATTCACGTGTGGATGAGGAAAAGAAAACACAGCGTCAAAGGTGTGCGCCTTTTTTGACGTCACACTGTGCGCCGTGTTGTCTCGGTGAAATGAATTTCTACAATGGTGGACTTGCACAAAATACTGTTACTCTCTGCAGTGTTTAAATGCTTACATATACACACAGTTACTGTCCCTCCACACAGGACTCAGTTCTGCTTCTATGTGCTGTCTTTGTTTATTCTTTCTCACCCAGCCTTCTGGACTTCAGATTGGCCAACATTTCTATACGGTTAGGAATATATCGCCACCTGTTGCTTTGGCATGTTCATAGCAGCGTTTTCCCTGATTTAAAAAAAAAACAAAAACGGGAAAACTGTTTTTCAAAAATACCAGTGTACATGTGGACGTAGCTTAAGAAAGAAAAGTAATCCCTCTCCCTGTTAATGCCCTTCATGGCCCCCTGGCAACACTTTGCTAGACCCACCCCTGCACAGTTACCAGCTGTCAGCTACCTAAAAAAGGATGCTGGTGTTATTTGTCTCTCAGAAACAGTTCATAACTTCCCTTCAACTCATTCATGTCACCTAAAAGGTAAACCTGTTTCTCCATCACAGCTCTGATGATTCAGTAAGGACATCTCCTGGTTTCATCTTCATGTTTCCCTCTCACCACATATCCAAACCGACATCATGACCAGCAGCTTTACAGCTGTGGCTCCAGCAAACATCAGCTGATACTAGAAATTAATATTAAATACATTCTAACAACAGCTGATCAAGCTTTCTGGCGCAAAGTGGGCGATTTATTTAAAAAAAAAAGAGAGAGAGAAAAGCCGATCAGCTGATCATTGATCAGTTTCATGATTGATGGAGCAACAAAAGAGGGAGGGGAGAGAATGAGAGAAGAAGAGGCAGCTGTGCAGCAAAGACGCAGAATAACTTGAGCTTTGTCTTTTTTCCATTCTAGCTGAAGTACGGGACAAACTGTTATTAGCACAGACACTTTTAAAAGCGATCATTTAGGACTTCAGCAATAATACAAACAGCAATGTAGTTAAACATCTTACAGTTCGTTTTATTGGGAATTGGCTTTAAAAAAACAAAAGAAAAAAATCTATCTGGTGAGAAGGTTTTCATTTTTTTAAATTTTTTTTCAACAGGAGTGAGATGTGTTATATAAGGCAACGTTTTTGATAGGTTTGTAGCTTGAACCTATTCGCTGGAACGTTGAAGACAATATAATTACACAGCAGCAAGACACGAAGTAGGCAAAGTTCTTCGTGTTTCTCGTGCACGGAGAGAACCGGACAGACGCCGTTCCTTCGCTTGACCCCAGTTGCTCTCGTCCGCTCCCCTGTAACACTGCTCTTTTATTGAGCTTACATTAATATGCATAGGTTCATTAACATATGACGTCTACATACAAACAAAGAGTACCGTGTGTGTGTGTGGGGGGGGGGGTCAGAGTGTGACCCCATAAATGACTTCCCTAAACCTGCTGGTCTGGAAGTCCAGCAGTTCATCTAAACCAAAGGCACTTAGCCTAAAACAGATACAGCCACGTTTATCCTGCCATAAAACAATAAGAAAATGTACGACCTCTCCCACGCTCCCAGGATGTAGGTGTGCACACAAAGTGTGCAGACTATTAAGGATCAAACCTCTACCAATCTACAACTAATTATAAAACTCTAAGCATATATAAGTAGATATTTCTAAGCATAAATGACAATCAACAATACAAAACCTGACAGTTTTCCTTTTGCATTATTTTTGTGTGGTGCATTTTTCTACATTTTAACAAAAGGGGAACAGTTCACCGAGGATTTGTTATAATTTTCACATGGTCTTGCTGAGGTAATGCAAGTCGAAACTGCCATTCTTGTCTTTTTTGGGGGGGGGGGATATGCTGGAAAAACCTTTAAAATGGACCTTGAAGGTGCTTAAAGTGCTTGAATTTAACCCTGAAAAAAGTGTTTGAACCCCGTCAGTCATATTTCATTCAATACAGTGGTGTACTGACAGATCCAGGATCAGTCCAGTCATCAGCAGTTTTATCCACGTTTAGATTAAAGT